>NW_027554781.1:0-31131 GCF_964188315.1 Podarcis muralis
GCTGGGTTTGCAAAGCTGCCTCTGGTTGGTTGACAAGGCATTCTTTGATTGACAAGGCATCTGACCCTCCCCTTTACCTCATAGCTCACCAATTAACCCATTAACCAACGCATAGCCAAACCACTTGAAGGATTACTGTTAATCTCTTTTCCTTAGGGTGTCCCTATTTTCAAAGGAGAAATGTTGGGGGGTATGGAGTTCTCCGACTCCCAAGCCGTCTGAAGGCAATCTTGTACACTGAAGGGTGTTTTTTTAAAAACATCTAGTGTTTTATTATGTTTTTATACATGATGGATGCCGCCCAGAGCGGCTGGGGCAACCCAGTCAGTTGTGTGGGGTATAAAGAATAAAATTATCATTATGGAATGGGGCGTCCCCGTGTCTCTGTGTGTGCGTGCTTGTGTAATGCACTTGGAGGGAAGAGCTGGCTGGAACTCTAAACAGAAGCAGCAGAACACACTGCAACAATTGGGTGCAGGTCCCATTTGTGACATACCACAGATGAAGTCCCCACTTTGAAACATTTACCATATAGAAATCCTCCTCCTCCTTTTGTGCTGACCTCTGTAAAAGCAGGAGACAAAAGGACCAGGAAGGAAAGAGGAAACGTTGCACAATCTGGAAGAGTGTGAAAGAAGGAAAGAGTGGTAAAGGAAATAAAGAAAACAAAAAACCTGAGATTAGGTGGGGGGGGGGGGAGAGAAGAGGAAAAGTCAAATCCAGAGGGAAAGGAGCGCGCAGGCCATTGGCCTGAGCGCAGGCCATTGGCCTGAGCGCAGGCCATTGGCCTGAGCGCAGGCCATTGGCCTGAGCGCAGGCCATTGGCCTGAGCGCAGGCCATTGGCCTGAGCGCAGGCCATTGGCCTGAGCGCAGGCCATTGGCCTGAGCGCAGGCCATTGGCCTGAGCGCAGGCCATTGGCCTGAGCGCAGGCCATTGGCCTGAGCGCAGGCCATTGGCCTGAGCGCAGGCCATTGGCCTGAGCGCAGGCCATTGGCCTGAGCGCAGGCCATTGGCCTGAGCGCAGGCCATTGGCCTGAGCGCAGGCCATTGGCCTGAGCGCAGGCCATTGGCCTGAGCGCAGGCCATTGGCCTGAGCGCAGGCCATTGGCCTGAGCGCAGGCCATTGGCCTGAGCGCAGGCCATTGGCCTGAGCGCAGGCCATTGGCCTGAGCGCAGGCCGGGCCTGCTGGTTTTATACCTACTGCTGGGAGTGAAAATGCTCCCTCTGATTGGTTGACAAGGCTGCTGGCATTGACAAACGGCTTCTGGTTGGTTGACAAGGCTGCTGGGTTTGCAAAGCTGCCTCTGGTTGGTTGACAAGGCATTCTTTGATTGACAAGGCATCTGACCCTCCCCTTTACCTCATAGCTCACCAATTAACCCATTAACCAACGCATAGCCAAACCACTTGAAGGATTACTGTTAATCTCTTTTCCTTAGGGTGTCCCTATTTTCAAAGGAGAAATGTTGGGGGGTATGGAGTTCTCCGACTCCCAAGCCGTCTGAAGGCAATCTTGTACACTGAAGGGTGTTTTTTTAAAAACATCTAGTGTTTTATTATGTTTTTATACATGATGGATGCCGCCCAGAGCGGCTGGGGCAACCCAGTCAGTTGTGTGGGGTATAAAGAATAAAATTATCATTATGGAATGGGGCGTCCCCGTGTCTCTGTGTGTGCGTGCTTGTGTAATGCACTTGGAGGGAAGAGCTGGCTGGAACTCTAAACAGAAGCAGCAGAACACACTGCAACAATTGGGTGCAGGTCCCATTTGTGACATACCACAGATGAAGTCCCCACTTTGAAACATTTACCATATAGAAATCCTCCTCCTCCTTTTGTGCTGACCTCTGTAAAAGCAGGAGACAAAAGGACCAGGAAGGAAAGAGGAAACGTTGCACAATCTGGAAGAGTGTGAAAGAAGGAAAGAGTGGTAAAGGAAATAAAGAAAACAAAAAACCTGAGATTAGGTGGGGGGGGGGAGAGAAGAGGAAAAGTCAAATCCAGAGGGAAAGGAGCGCGCAGGCCATTGGCCTGAGCGCAGGCCATTGGCCTGCTGGTTTTATACCTACTGCTGGGAGTGAAAATGCTCCCTCTGATTGGTTGACAAGGCTGCTGGCATTGACAAACGGCTTCTTGGCCTGAGCGCAGGCCATTGGCCTGAGCGCAGGCCATTGGCCTGAGCGCAGGCCATTGGCCTGAGCGCAGGCCATTGGCCTGAGCGCAGGCCATTGGCCTGAGCGCAGGCCATTGGCCTGAGCGCAGGCCATTGGCCTGAGCGCAGGCCATTGGCCTGAGCGCAGGCCATTGGCCTGAGCGCAGGCCATTGGCCTGAGCGCAGGCCATTGGCCTGAGCGCAGGCCATTGGCCTGAGCGCAGGCCATTGGCCTGAGCGCAGGCCATTGGCCTGAGCGCAGGCCATTGGCCTGAGCGCAGGCCATTGGCCTGAGCGCAGGCCATTGGCCTGAGCGCAGGCCATTGGCCTGAGCGCAGGCCATTGGCCTGAGCGCAGGCCATTGGCCTGAGCGCAGGCCATTGGCCTGAGCGCAGGCCATTGGCCTGAGCGCAGGCCATTGGCCTGAGCGCAGGCCATTGGCCTGAGCGCAGGCCATTGGCCTGAGCGCAGGCCGGGCCTGCTGGTTTTATACCTACTGCTGGGAGTGAAAATGCTCCCTCTGATTGGTTGACAAGGCTGCTGGCATTGACAAACGGCTTCTGGTTGGTTGACAAGGCTGCTGGGTTTGCAAAGCTGCCTCTGGTTGGTTGACAAGGCATTCTTTGATTGACAAGGCATCTGACCCTCCCCTTTACCTCATAGCTCACCAATTAACCCATTAACCAACGCATAGCCAAACCACTTGAAGGATTACTGTTAATCTCTTTTCCTTAGGGTGTCCCTATTTTCAAAGGAGAAATGTTGGGGGGTATGGAGTTCTCCGACTCCCAAGCCGTCTGAAGGCAATCTTGTACACTGAAGGGTGTTTTTTTAAAAACATCTAGTGTTTTATTATGTTTTTATACATGATGGATGCCGCCCAGAGCGGCTGGGGCAACCCAGTCAGTTGTGTGGGGTATAAAGAATAAAATTATCATTATGGAATGGGGCGTCCCCGTGTCTCTGTGTGTGCGTGCTTGTGTAATGCACTTGGAGGGAAGAGCTGGCTGGAACTCTAAACAGAAGCAGCAGAACACACTGCAACAATTGGGTGCAGGTCCCATTTGTGACATACCACAGATGAAGTCCCCACTTTGAAACATTTACCATATAGAAATCCTCCTCCTCCTTTTGTGCTGACCTCTGTAAAAGCAGGAGACAAAAGGACCAGGAAGGAAAGAGGAAACGTTGCACAATCTGGAAGAGTGTGAAAGAAGGAAAGAGTGGTAAAGGAAATAAAGAAAACAAAAAACCTGAGATTAGGTGGGGGGGGGGGAGAGAAGAGGAAAAGTCAAATCCAGAGGGAAAGGAGAGCGCAGGCCATTGGCCTGAGCGCAGGCCATTGGCCTGAGCGCAGGCCATTGGCCTGAGCGCAGGCCATTGGCCTGAGCGCAGGCCATTGGCCTGAGCGCAGGCCATTGGCCTGAGCGCAGGCCATTGGCCTGAGCGCAGGCCATTGGCCTGAGCGCAGGCCATTGGCCTGAGCGCAGGCCATTGGCCTGAGCGCAGGCCATTGGCCTGAGCGCAGGCCATTGGCCTGAGCGCAGGCCATTGGCCTGAGCGCAGGCCATTGGCCTGAGCGCAGGCCATTGGCCTGAGCGCAGGCCATTGGCCTGAGCGCAGGCCATTGGCCTGAGCGCAGGCCATTGGCCTGAGCGCAGGCCATTGGCCTGAGCGCAGGCCATTGGCCTGAGCGCAGGCCATTGGCCTGAGCGCAGGCCATTGGCCTGAGCGCAGGCCATTGGCCTGAGCGCAGGCCGGGCCTGCTGGTTTTATACCTACTGCTGGGAGTGAAAATGCTCCCTCTGATTGGTTGACAAGGCTGCTGGCATTGACAAACGGCTTCTGGTTGGTTGACAAGGCTGCTGGGTTTGCAAAGCTGCCTCTGGTTGGTTGACAAGGCATTCTTTGATTGACAAGGCATCTGACCCTCCCCTTTACCTCATAGCTCACCAATTAACCCATTAACCAACGCATAGCCAAACCACTTGAAGGATTACTGTTAATCTCTTTTCCTTAGGGTGTCCCTATTTTCAAAGGAGAAATGTTGGGGGGTATGGAGTTCTCCGACTCCCAAGCCGTCTGAAGGCAATCTTGTACACTGAAGGGTGTTTTTTTAAAAACATCTAGTGTTTTATTATGTTTTTATACATGATGGATGCCGCCCAGAGCGGCTGGGGCAACCCAGTCAGTTGTGTGGGGTATAAAGAATAAAATTATCATTATGGAATGGGGCGTCCCCGTGTCTCTGTGTGTGCGTGCTTGTGTAATGCACTTGGAGGGAAGAGCTGGCTGGAACTCTAAACAGAAGCAGCAGAACACACTGCAACAATTGGGTGCAGGTCCCATTTGTGACATACCACAGATGAAGTCCCCACTTTGAAACATTTACCATATAGAAATCCTCCTCCTCCTTTTGTGCTGACCTCTGTAAAAGCAGGAGACAAAAGGACCAGGAAGGAAAGAGGAAACGTTGCACAATCTGGAAGAGTGTGAAAGAAGGAAAGAGTGGTAAAGGAAATAAAGAAAACAAAAAACCTGAGATTAGGTGGGGGGGGGGGGAGAGAAGAGGAAAAGTCAAATCCAGAGGGAAAGGAGCGCGCAGGCCATTGGCCTGAGCGCAGGCCATTGGCCTGAGCGCAGGCCATTGGCCTGCTGGTTTTATACCTACTGCTGGGAGTGAAAATGCTCCCTCTGATTGGTTGACAAGGCTGCTGGCATTGACAAACGGCTTCTGGTTGGTTGACAAGGCTGCTGGGTTTGCAAAGCTGCCTCTGGTTGGTTGACAAGGCATTCTTTGATTGACAAGGCATCTGACCCTCCCCTTTACCTCATAGCTCACCAATTAACCCATTAACCAACGCATAGCCAAACCACTTGAAGGATTACTGTTAATCTCTTTTCCTTAGGGTGTCCCTATTTTCAAAGGAGAAATGTTGGGGGGTATGGAGTTCTCCGACTCCCAAGCCGTCTGAAGGCAATCTTGTACACTGAAGGGTGTTTTTTTAAAAACATCTAGTGTTTTATTATGTTTTTATACATGATGGATGCCGCCCAGAGCGGCTGGGGCAACCCAGTCAGTTGTGTGGGGTATAAAGAATAAAATTATCATTATGGAATGGGGCGTCCCCGTGTCTCTGTGTGTGCGTGCTTGTGTAATGCACTTGGAGGGAAGAGCTGGCTGGAACTCTAAACAGAAGCAGCAGAACACACTGCAACAATTGGGTGCAGGTCCCATTTGTGACATACCACAGATGAAGTCCCCACTTTGAAACATTTACCATATAGAAATCCTCCTCCTCCTTTTGTGCTGACCTCTGTAAAAGCAGGAGACAAAAGGACCAGGAAGGAAAGAGGAAACGTTGCACAATCTGGAAGAGTGTGAAAGAAGGAAAGAGTGGTAAAGGAAATAAAGAAAACAAAAAACCTGAGATTAGGTGGGGGGGGGGGGGAGAGAAGAGGAAAAGTCAAATCCAGAGGGAAAGGAGCGCGCAGGCCATTGGCCTGAGCGCAGGCCATTGGCCTGAGCGCAGGCCATTGGCCTGAGCGCAGGCCATTGGCCTGCTGGTTTTATACCTACTGCTGGGAGTGAAAATGCTCCCTCTGATTGGTTGACAAGGCTGCTGGCATTGACAAACGGCTTCTGGTTGGTTGACAAGGCTGCTGGGTTTGCAAAGCTGCCTCTGGTTGGTTGACAAGGCATTCTTTGATTGACAAGGCATCTGACCCTCCCCTTTACCTCATAGCTCACCAATTAACCCATTAACCAACGCATAGCCAAACCACTTGAAGGATTACTGTTAATCTCTTTTCCTTAGGGTGTCCCTATTTTCAAAGGAGAAATGTTGGGGGGTATGGAGTTCTCCGACTCCCAAGCCGTCTGAAGGCAATCTTGTACACTGAAGGGTGTTTTTTTAAAAACATCTAGTGTTTTATTATGTTTTTATACATGATGGATGCCGCCCAGAGCGCCTGGGGCAACCCAGTCAGTTGTGTGGGGTATAAAGAATAAAATTATCATTATGGAATGGGGCGTCCCCGTGTCTCTGTGTGTGCGTGCTTGTGTAATGCACTTGGAGGGAAGAGCTGGCTGGAACTCTAAACAGAAGCAGCAGAACACACTGCAACAATTGGGTGCAGGTCCCATTTGTGACATACCACAGATGAAGTCCCCACTTTGAAACATTTACCATATAGAAATCCTCCTCCTCCTTTTGTGCTGACCTCTGTAAAAGCAGGAGACAAAAGGACCAGGAAGGAAAGAGGAAACGTTGCACAATCTGGAAGAGTGTGAAAGAAGGAAAGAGTGGTAAAGGAAATAAAGAAAACAAAAAACCTGAGATTAGGTGGGGGGGGGGGAGAGAAGAGGAAAAGTCAAATCCAGAGGGAAAGGAGAGCGCAGGCCATTGGCCTGAGCGCAGGCCGGGCCTGCTGGTTTTATACCTACTGCTGGGAGTGAAAATGCTCCCTCTGATTGGTTGACAAGGCTGCTGGCATTGACAAACGGCTTCTGGTTGGTTGACAAGGCTGCTGGGTTTGCAAAGCTGCCTCTGGTTGGTTGACAAGGCATTCTTTGATTGACAAGGCATCTGACCCTCCCCTTTACCTCATAGCTCACCAATTAACCCATTAACCAACGCATAGCCAAACCACTTGAAGGATTACTGTTAATCTCTTTTCCTTAGGGTGTCCCTATTTTCAAAGGAGAAATGTTGGGGGGTATGGAGTTCTCCGACTCCCAAGCCGTCTGAAGGCAATCTTGTACACTGAAGGGTGTTTTTTTAAAAACATCTAGTGTTTTATTATGTTTTTATACATGATGGATGCCGCCCAGAGCGGCTGGGGCAACCCAGTCAGTTGTGTGGGGTATAAAGAATAAAATTATCATTATGGAATGGGGCGTCCCCGTGTCTCTGTGTGTGCGTGCTTGTGTAATGCACTTGGAGGGAAGAGCTGGCTGGAACTCTAAACAGAAGCAGCAGAACACACTGCAACAATTGGGTGCAGGTCCCATTTGTGACATACCACAGATGAAGTCCCCACTTTGAAACATTTACCATATAGAAATCCTCCTCCTCCTTTTGTGCTGACCTCTGTAAAAGCAGGAGACAAAAGGACCAGGAAGGAAAGAGGAAACGTTGCACAATCTGGAAGAGTGTGAAAGAAGGAAAGAGTGGTAAAGGAAATAAAGAAAACAAAAAACCTGAGATTAGGTGGGGGGGGGGGAGAGAAGAGGAAAAGTCAAATCCAGAGGGAAAGGAGAGCGCAGGCCATTGGCCTGAGCGCAGGCCATTGGCCTGAGCGCAGGCCATTGGCCTGAGCGCAGGCCATTGGCCTGAGCGCAGGCCATTGGCCTGAGCGCAGGCCATTGGCCTGAGCGCAGGCCATTGGCCTGAGCGCAGGCCATTGGCCTGAGCGCAGGCCATTGGCCTGAGCGCAGGCCATTGGCCTGAGCGCAGGCCATTGGCCTGAGCGCAGGCCATTGGCCTGAGCGCAGGCCATTGGCCTGAGCGCAGGCCATTGGCCTGAGCGCAGGCCATTGGCCTGAGCGCAGGCCATTGGCCTGAGCGCAGGCCATTGGCCTGAGCGCAGGCCATTGGCCTGAGCGCAGGCCATTGGCCTGAGCGCAGGCCGGGCCTGCTGGTTTTATACCTACTGCTGGGAGTGAAAATGCTCCCTCTGATTGGTTGACAAGGCTGCTGGCATTGACAAACGGCTTCTGGTTGGTTGACAAGGCTGCTGGGTTTGCAAAGCTGCCTCTGGTTGGTTGACAAGGCATTCTTTGATTGACAAGGCATCTGACCCTCCCCTTTACCTCATAGCTCACCAATTAACCCATTAACCAACGCATAGCCAAACCACTTGAAGGATTACTGTTAATCTCTTTTCCTTAGGGTGTCCCTATTTTCAAAGGAGAAATGTTG
This sequence comes from Podarcis muralis, assembly GCF_964188315.1. Lineage (NCBI taxonomy): Eukaryota > Metazoa > Chordata > Lepidosauria > Squamata > Lacertidae > Podarcis > Podarcis muralis. The sequence goes on from NW_027554781.1 coordinate 8,080, forward strand.
GGGGGTATGGAGTTCTCCGACTCCCAAGCCGTCTGAAGGCAATCTTGTACACTGAAGGGTGTTTTTTTAAAAACATCTAGTGTTTTATTATGTTTTTATACATGATGGATGCCGCCCAGAGCGGCTGGGGCAACCCAGTCAGTTGTGTGGGGTATAAAGAATAAAATTATCATTATGGAATGGGGCGTCCCCGTGTCTCTGTGTGTGCGTGCTTGTGTAATGCACTTGGAGGGAAGAGCTGGCTGGAACTCTAAACAGAAGCAGCAGAACACACTGCAACAATTGGGTGCAGGTCCCATTTGTGACATACCACAGATGAAGTCCCCACTTTGAAACATTTACCATATAGAAATCCTCCTCCTCCTTTTGTGCTGACCTCTGTAAAAGCAGGAGACAAAAGGACCAGGAAGGAAAGAGGAAACGTTGCACAATCTGGAAGAGTGTGAAAGAAGGAAAGAGTGGTAAAGGAAATAAAGAAAACAAAAAACCTGAGATTAGGTGGGGGGGGGGGGGAGAGAAGAGGAAAAGTCAAATCCAGAGGGAAAGGAGCGCGCAGGCCATTGGCCTGAGCGCAGGCCATTGGCCTGAGCGCAGGCCATTGGCCTGCTGGTTTTATACCTACTGCTGGGAGTGAAAATGCTCCCTCTGATTGGTTGACAAGGCTGCTGGCATTGACAAACGGCTTCTGGTTGGTTGACAAGGCTGCTGGGTTTGCAAAGCTGCCTCTGGTTGGTTGACAAGGCATTCTTTGATTGACAAGGCATCTGACCCTCCCCTTTACCTCATAGCTCACCAATTAACCCATTAACCAACGCATAGCCAAACCACTTGAAGGATTACTGTTAATCTCTTTTCCTTAGGGTGTCCCTATTTTCAAAGGAGAAATGTTGGGGGGTATGGAGTTCTCCGACTCCCAAGCCGTCTGAAGGCAATCTTGTACACTGAAGGGTGTTTTTTTAAAAACATCTAGTGTTTTATTATGTTTTTATACATGATGGATGCCGCCCAGAGCGGCTGGGGCAACCCAGTCAGTTGTGTGGGGTATAAAGAATAAAATTATCATTATGGAATGGGGCGTCCCCGTGTCTCTGTGTGTGCGTGCTTGTGTAATGCACTTGGAGGGAAGAGCTGGCTGGAACTCTAAACAGAAGCAGCAGAACACACTGCAACAATTGGGTGCAGGTCCCATTTGTGACATACCACAGATGAAGTCCCCACTTTGAAACATTTACCATATAGAAATCCTCCTCCTCCTTTTGTGCTGACCTCTGTAAAAGCAGGAGACAAAAGGACCAGGAAGGAAAGAGGAAACGTTGCACAATCTGGAAGAGTGTGAAAGAAGGAAAGAGTGGTAAAGGAAATAAAGAAAACAAAAAACCTGAGATTAGGTGGGGGGGGGGGGGAGAGAAGAGGAAAAGTCAAATCCAGAGGGAAAGGAGCGCGCAGGCCATTGGCCTGAGCGCAGGCCATTGGCCTGAGCGCAGGCCATTGGCCTGAGCGCAGGCCATTGGCCTGCTGGTTTTATACCTACTGCTGGGAGTGAAAATGCTCCCTCTGATTGGTTGACAAGGCTGCTGGCATTGACAAACGGCTTCTGGTTGGTTGACAAGGCTGCTGGGTTTGCAAAGCTGCCTCTGGTTGGTTGACAAGGCATTCTTTGATTGACAAGGCATCTGACCCTCCCCTTTACCTCATAGCTCACCAATTAACCCATTAACCAACGCATAGCCAAACCACTTGAAGGATTACTGTTAATCTCTTTTCCTTAGGGTGTCCCTATTTTCAAAGGAGAAATGTTGGGGGGTATGGAGTTCTCCGACTCCCAAGCCGTCTGAAGGCAATCTTGTACACTGAAGGGTGTTTTTTTAAAAACATCTAGTGTTTTATTATGTTTTTATACATGATGGATGCCGCCCAGAGCGCCTGGGGCAACCCAGTCAGTTGTGTGGGGTATAAAGAATAAAATTATCATTATGGAATGGGGCGTCCCCGTGTCTCTGTGTGTGCGTGCTTGTGTAATGCACTTGGAGGGAAGAGCTGGCTGGAACTCTAAACAGAAGCAGCAGAACACACTGCAACAATTGGGTGCAGGTCCCATTTGTGACATACCACAGATGAAGTCCCCACTTTGAAACATTTACCATATAGAAATCCTCCTCCTCCTTTTGTGCTGACCTCTGTAAAAGCAGGAGACAAAAGGACCAGGAAGGAAAGAGGAAACGTTGCACAATCTGGAAGAGTGTGAAAGAAGGAAAGAGTGGTAAAGGAAATAAAGAAAACAAAAAACCTGAGATTAGGTGGGGGGGGGGGAGAGAAGAGGAAAAGTCAAATCCAGAGGGAAAGGAGAGCGCAGGCCATTGGCCTGAGCGCAGGCCATTGGCCTGAGCGCAGGCCATTGGCCTGCTGGTTTTATACCTACTGCTGGGAGTGAAAATGCTCCCTCTGATTGGTTGACAAGGCTGCTGGCATTGACAAACGGCTTCTGGTTGGTTGACAAGGCTGCTGGGTTTGCAAAGCTGCCTCTGGTTGGTTGACAAGGCATTCTTTGATTGACAAGGCATCTGACCCTCCCCTTTACCTCATAGCTCACCAATTAACCCATTAACCAACGCATAGCCAAACCACTTGAAGGATTACTGTTAATCTCTTTTCCTTAGGGTGTCCCTATTTTCAAAGGAGAAATGTTGGGGGGTATGGAGTTCTCCGACTCCCAAGCCGTCTGAAGGCAATCTTGTACACTGAAGGGTGTTTTTTTAAAAACATCTAGTGTTTTATTATGTTTTTATACATGATGGATGCCGCCCAGAGCGGCTGGGGCAACCCAGTCAGTTGTGTGGGGTATAAAGAATAAAATTATCATTATGGAATGGGGCGTCCCCGTGTCTCTGTGTGTGCGTGCTTGTGTAATGCACTTGGAGGGAAGAGCTGGCTGGAACTCTAAACAGAAGCAGCAGAACACACTGCAACAATTGGGTGCAGGTCCCATTTGTGACATACCACAGATGAAGTCCCCACTTTGAAACATTTACCATATAGAAATCCTCCTCCTCCTTTTGTGCTGACCTCTGTAAAAGCAGGAGACAAAAGGACCAGGAAGGAAAGAGGAAACGTTGCACAATCTGGAAGAGTGTGAAAGAAGGAAAGAGTGGTAAAGGAAATAAAGAAAACAAAAAACCTGAGATTAGGTGGGGGGGGGGGAGAGAAGAGGAAAAGTCAAATCCAGAGGGAAAGGAGCGCGCAGGCCATTGGCCTGAGCGCAGGCCATTGGCCTGAGCGCAGGCCATTGGCCTGCTGGTTTTATACCTACTGCTGGGAGTGAAAATGCTCCCTCTGATTGGTTGACAAGGCTGCTGGCATTGACAAACGGCTTCTGGTTGGTTGACAAGGCTGCTGGGTTTGCAAAGCTGCCTCTGGTTGGTTGACAAGGCATTCTTTGATTGACAAGGCATCTGACCCTCCCCTTTACCTCATAGCTCACCAATTAACCCATTAACCAACGCATAGCCAAACCACTTGAAGGATTACTGTTAATCTCTTTTCCTTAGGGTGTCCCTATTTTCAAAGGAGAAATGTTGGGGGGTATGGAGTTCTCCGACTCCCAAGCCGTCTGAAGGCAATCTTGTACACTGAAGGGTGTTTTTTTAAAAACATCTAGTGTTTTATTATGTTTTTATACATGATGGATGCCGCCCAGAGCGGCTGGGGCAACCCAGTCAGTTGTGTGGGGTATAAAGAATAAAATTATCATTATGGAATGGGGCGTCCCCGTGTCTCTGTGTGTGCGTGCTTGTGTAATGCACTTGGAGGGAAGAGCTGGCTGGAACTCTAAACAGAAGCAGCAGAACACACTGCAACAATTGGGTGCAGGTCCCATTTGTGACATACCACAGATGAAGTCCCCACTTTGAAACATTTACCATATAGAAATCCTCCTCCTCCTTTTGTGCTGACCTCTGTAAAAGCAGGAGACAAAAGGACCAGGAAGGAAAGAGGAAACGTTGCACAATCTGGAAGAGTGTGAAAGAAGGAAAGAGTGGTAAAGGAAATAAAGAAAACAAAAAACCTGAGATTAGGTGGGGGGGGGGGAGAGAAGAGGAAAAGTCAAATCCAGAGGGAAAGGAGCGCGCAGGCCATTGGCCTGAGCGCAGGCCATTGGCCTGAGCGCAGGCCATTGGCCTGAGCGCAGGCCATTGGCCTGAGCGCAGGCCATTGGCCTGAGCGCAGGCCATTGGCCTGAGCGCAGGCCATTGGCCTGAGCGCAGGCCATTGGCCTGAGCGCAGGCCATTGGCCTGAGCGCAGGCCATTGGCCTGAGCGCAGGCCATTGGCCTGAGCGCAGGCCATTGGCCTGAGCGCAGGCCATTGGCCTGAGCGCAGGCCATTGGCCTGAGCGCAGGCCATTGGCCTGAGCGCAGGCCATTGGCCTGAGCGCAGGCCATTGGCCTGAGCGCAGGCCATTGGCCTGAGCGCAGGCCATTGGCCTGAGCGCAGGCCATTGGCCTGAGCGCAGGCCATTGGCCTGAGCGCAGGCCGGGCCTGCTGGTTTTATACCTACTGCTGGGAGTGAAAATGCTCCCTCTGATTGGTTGACAAGGCTGCTGGCATTGACAAACGGCTTCTGGTTGGTTGACAAGGCTGCTGGGTTTGCAAAGCTGCCTCTGGTTGGTTGACAAGGCATTCTTTGATTGACAAGGCATCTGACCCTCCCCTTTACCTCATAGCTCACCAATTAACCCATTAACCAACGCATAGCCAAACCACTTGAAGGATTACTGTTAATCTCTTTTCCTTAGGGTGTCCCTATTTTCAAAGGAGAAATGTTGGGGGGTATGGAGTTCTCCGACTCCCAAGCCGTCTGAAGGCAATCTTGTACACTGAAGGGTGTTTTTTTAAAAACATCTAGTGTTTTATTATGTTTTTATACATGATGGATGCCGCCCAGAGCGGCTGGGGCAACCCAGTCAGTTGTGTGGGGTATAAAGAATAAAATTATCATTATGGAATGGGGCGTCCCCGTGTCTCTGTGTGTGCGTGCTTGTGTAATGCACTTGGAGGGAAGAGCTGGCTGGAACTCTAAACAGAAGCAGCAGAACACACTGCAACAATTGGGTGCAGGTCCCATTTGTGACATACCACAGATGAAGTCCCCACTTTGAAACATTTACCATATAGAAATCCTCCTCCTCCTTTTGTGCTGACCTCTGTAAAAGCAGGAGACAAAAGGACCAGGAAGGAAAGAGGAAACGTTGCACAATCTGGAAGAGTGTGAAAGAAGGAAAGAGTGGTAAAGGAAATAAAGAAAACAAAAAACCTGAGATTAGGTGGGGGGGGGGGGGAGAGAAGAGGAAAAGTCAAATCCAGAGGGAAAGGAGCGCGCAGGCCATTGGCCTGAGCGCAGGCCATTGGCCTGAGCGCAGGCCATTGGCCTGAGCGCAGGCCATTGGCCTGAGCGCAGGCCATTGGCCTGAGCGCAGGCCATTGGCCTGAGCGCAGGCCATTGGCCTGAGCGCAGGCCATTGGCCTGAGCGCAGGCCATTGGCCTGAGCGCAGGCCATTGGCCTGAGCGCAGGCCATTGGCCTGAGCGCAGGCCATTGGCCTGAGCGCAGGCCATTGGCCTGAGCGCAGGCCATTGGCCTGAGCGCAGGCCATTGGCCTGAGCGCAGGCCATTGGCCTGAGCGCAGGCCATTGGCCTGAGCGCAGGCCATTGGCCTGAGCGCAGGCCATTGGCCTGAGCGCAGGCCATTGGCCTGAGCGCAGGCCATTGGCCTGAGCGCAGGCCATTGGCCTGAGCGCAGGCCATTGGCCTGAGCGCAGGCCATTGGCCTGAGCGCAGGCCATTGGCCTGAGCGCAGGCCGGGCCTGCTGGTTTTATACCTACTGCTGGGAGTGAAAATGCTCCCTCTGATTGGTTGACAAGGCTGCTGGCATTGACAAACGGCTTCTGGTTGGTTGACAAGGCTGCTGGGTTTGCAAAGCTGCCTCTGGTTGGTTGACAAGGCATTCTTTGATTGACAAGGCATCTGACCCTCCCCTTTACCTCATAGCTCACCAATTAACCCATTAACCAACGCATAGCCAAACCACTTGAAGGATTACTGTTAATCTCTTTTCCTTAGGGTGTCCCTATTTTCAAAGGAGAAATGTTGGGGGGTATGGAGTTCTCCGACTCCCAAGCCGTCTGAAGGCAATCTTGTACACTGAAGGGTGTTTTTTTAAAAACATCTAGTGTTTTATTATGTTTTTATACATGATGGATGCCGCCCAGAGCGGCTGGGGCAACCCAGTCAGTTGTGTGGGGTATAAAGAATAAAATTATCATTATGGAATGGGGCGTCCCCGTGTCTCTGTGTGTGCGTGCTTGTGTAATGCACTTGGAGGGAAGAGCTGGCTGGAACTCTAAACAGAAGCAGCAGAACACACTGCAACAATTGGGTGCAGGTCCCATTTGTGACATACCACAGATGAAGTCCCCACTTTGAAACATTTACCATATAGAAATCCTCCTCCTCCTTTTGTGCTGACCTCTGTAAAAGCAGGAGACAAAAGGACCAGGAAGGAAAGAGGAAACGTTGCACAATCTGGAAGAGTGTGAAAGAAGGAAAGAGTGGTAAAGGAAATAAAGAAAACAAAAAACCTGAGATTAGGTGGGGGGGGGGGAGAGAAGAGGAAAAGTCAAATCCAGAGGGAAAGGAGCGCGCAGGCCATTGGCCTGAGCGCAGGCCATTGGCCTGAGCGCAGGCCATTGGCCTGAGCGCAGGCCATTGGCCTGAGCGCAGGCCATTGGCCTGAGCGCAGGCCATTGGCCTGAGCGCAGGCCATTGGCCTGAGCGCAGGCCATTGGCCTGAGCGCAGGCCATTGGCCTGAGCGCAGGCCATTGGCCTGAGCGCAGGCCATTGGCCTGAGCGCAGGCCATTGGCCTGAGCGCAGGCCATTGGCCTGAGCGCAGGCCATTGGCCTGAGCGCAGGCCATTGGCCTGAGCGCAGGCCATTGGCCTGAGCGCAGGCCATTGGCCTGAGCGCAGGCCATTGGCCTGAGCGCAGGCCATTGGCCTGAGCGCAGGCCGGGCCTGCTGGTTTTATACCTACTGCTGGGAGTGAAAATGCTCCCTCTGATTGGTTGACAAGGCTGCTGGCATTGACAAACGGCTTCTGGTTGGTTGACAAGGCTGCTGGGTTTGCAAAGCTGCCTCTGGTTGGTTGACAAGGCATTCTTTGATTGACAAGGCATCTGACCCTCCCCTTTACCTCATAGCTCACCAATTAACCCATTAACCAACGCATAGCCAAACCACTTGAAGGATTACTGTTAATCTCTTTTCCTTAGGGTGTCCCTATTTTCAAAGGAGAAATGTTGGGGGGTATGGAGTTCTCCGACTCCCAAGCCGTCTGAAGGCAATCTTGTACACTGAAGGGTGTTTTTTTAAAAACATCTAGTGTTTTATTATGTTTTTATACATGATGGATGCCGCCCAGAGCGGCTGGGGCAACCCAGTCAGTTGTGTGGGGTATAAAGAATAAAATTATCATTATGGAATGGGGCGTCCCCGTGTCTCTGTGTGTGCGTGCTTGTGTAATGCACTTGGAGGGAAGAGCTGGCTGGAACTCTAAACAGAAGCAGCAGAACACACTGCAACAATTGGGTGCAGGTCCCATTTGTGACATACCACAGATGAAGTCCCCACTTTGAAACATTTACCATATAGAAATCCTCCTCCTCCTTTTGTGCTGACCTCTGTAAAAGCAGGAGACAAAAGGACCAGGAAGGAAAGAGGAAACGTTGCACAATCTGGAAGAGTGTGAAAGAAGGAAAGAGTGGTAAAGGAAATAAAGAAAACAAAAAACCTGAGATTAGGTGGGGGGGGGGGAGAGAAGAGGAAAAGTCAAATCCAGAGGGAAAGGAGCGCGCAGGCCATTGGCCTGAGCGCAGGCCATTGGCCTGAGCGCAGGCCATTGGCCTGAGCGCAGGCCATTGGCCTGCTGGTTTTATACCTACTGCTGGGAGTGAAAATGCTCCCTCTGATTGGTTGACAAGGCTGCTGGCATTGACAAACGGCTTCTGGTTGGTTGACAAGGCTGCTGGGTTTGCAAAGCTGCCTCTGGTTGGTTGACAAGGCATTCTTTGATTGACAAGGCATCTGACCCTCCCCTTTTGTGCTGACCTCTGTAAAAGCAGGAGACAAAAGGACCAGGAAGGAAAGAGGAAACGTTGCACAATCTGGAAGAGTGTGAAAGAAGGAAAGAGTGGTAAAGGAAATAAAGAAAACAAAAAACCTGAGATTAGGTGGGGGGGGGGGGGAGAGAAGAGGAAAAGTCAAATCCAGAGGGAAAGGAGCGCGCAGGCCATTGGCCTGAGCGCAGGCCATTGGCCTGAGCGCAGGCCATTGGCCTGAGCGCAGGCCATTGGCCTGAGCGCAGGCCATTGGCCTGAGCGCAGGCCATTGGCCTGAGCGCAGGCCATTGGCCTGAGCGCAGGCCATTGGCCTGAGCGCAGGCCATTGGCCTGAGCGCAGGCCATTGGCCTGAGCGCAGGCCATTGGCCTGAGCGCAGGCCATTGGCCTGAGCGCAGGCCATTGGCCTGAGCGCAGGCCATTGGCCTGAGCGCAGGCCATTGGCCTGAGCGCAGGCCATTGGCCTGAGCGCAGGCCATTGGCCTGAGCGCAGGCCATTGGCCTGAGCGCAGGCCATTGGCCTGAGCGCAGGCCATTGGCCTGAGCGCAGGCCATTGGCCTGAGCGCAGGCCATTGGCCTGAGCGCAGGCCATTGGCCTGAGCGCAGGCCATTGGCCTGAGCGCAGGCCATTGGCCTGAGCGCAGGCCATTGGCCTGAGCGCAGGCCATTGGCCTGAGCGCAGGCCATTGGCCTGAGCGCAGGCCATTGGCCTGAGCGCAGGCCATTGGCCTGAGCGCAGGCCATTGGCCTGAGCGCAGGCCATTGGCCTGAGCGCAGGCCATTGGCCTGAGCGCAGGCCATTGGCCTGAGCGCAGGCCATTGGCCTGAGCGCAGGCCATTGGCCTGAGCGCAGGCCATTGGCCTGAGCGCAGGCCGGGCCTGCTGGTTTTATACCTACTGCTGGGAGTGAAAATGCTCCCTCTGATTGGTTGACAAGGCTGCTGGCATTGACAAACGGCTTCTGGTTGGTTGACAAGGCTGCTGGGTTTGCAAAGCTGCCTCTGGTTGGTTGACAAGGCATTCTTTGATTGACAAGGCATCTGACCCTCCCCTTTACCTCATAGCTCACCAATTAACCCATTAACCAACGCATAGCCAAACCACTTGAAGGATTACTGTTAATCTCTTTTCCTTAGGGTGTCCCTATTTTCAAAGGAGAAATGTTGGGGGGTATGGAGTTCTCCGACTCCCAAGCCGTCTGAAGGCAATCTTGTACACTGAAGGGTGTTTTTTTAAAAACATCTAGTGTTTTATTATGTTTTTATACATGATGGATGCCGCCCAGAGCGGCTGGGGCAACCCAGTCAGTTGTGTGGGGTATAAAGAATAAAATTATCATTATGGAATGGGGAGTCCCCGTGTCTCTGTGTGTGCGTGCTTGTGTAATGCACTTGGAGGGAAGAGCTGGCTGGAACTCTAAACAGAAGCAGCAGAACACACTGCAACAATTGGGTGCAGGTCCCATTTGTGACATACCACAGATGAAGTCCCCACTTTGAAACATTTACCATATAGAAATCCTCCTCCTCCTTTTGTGCTGACCTCTGTAAAAGCAGGAGACAAAAGGACCAGGAAGGAAAGAGGAAACGTTGCACAATCTGGAAGAGTGTGAAAGAAGGAAAGAGTGGTAAAGGAAATAAAGAAAACAAAAAACCTGAGATTAGGTGGGGGGGGGGGGAGAGAAGAGGAAAAGTCAAATCCAGAGGGAAAGGAGCGCGCAGGCCATTGGCCTGAGCGCAGGCCATTGGCCTGAGCGCAGGCCATTGGCCTGAGCGCAGGCCATTGGCCTGCTGGTTTTATACCTACTGCTGGGAGTGAAAATGCTCCCTCTGATTGGTTGACAAGGCTGCTGGCATTGACAAACGGCTTCTGGTTGGTTGACAAGGCTGCTGGGTTTGCAAAGCTGCCTCTGGTTGGTTGACAAGGCATTCTTTGATTGACAAGGCATCTGACCCTCCCCTTTACCTCATAGCTCACCAATTAACCCATTAACCAACGCATAGCCAAACCACTTGAAGGATTACTGTTAATCTCTTTTCCTTAGGGTGTCCCTATTTTCAAAGGAGAAATGTTGGGGGGTATGGAGTTCTCCGACTCCCAAGCCGTCTGAAGGCAATCTTGTACACTGAAGGGTGTTTTTTTAAAAACATCTAGTGTTTTATTATGTTTTTATACATGATGGATGCCGCCCAGAGCGGCTGGGGCAACCCAGTCAGTTGTGTGGGGTATAAAGAATAAAATTATCATTATGGAATGGGGCGTCCCCGTGTCTCTGTGTGTGCGTGCTTGTGTAATGCACTTGGAGGGAAGAGCTGGCTGGAACTCTAAACAGAAGCAGCAGAACACACTGCAACAATTGGGTGCAGGTCCCATTTGTGACATACCACAGATGAAGTCCCCACTTTGAAACATTTACCATATAGAAATCCTCCTCCTCCTTTTGTGCTGACCTCTGTAAAAGCAGGAGACAAAAGGACCAGGAAGGAAAGAGGAAACGTTGCACAATCTGGAAGAGTGTGAAAGAAGGAAAGAGTGGTAAAGGAAATAAAGAAAACAAAAAACCTGAGATTAGGTGGGGGGGGGGGAGAGAAGAGGAAAAGTCAAATCCAGAGGGAAAGGAGCGCGCAGGCCATTGGCCTGAGCGCAGGCCATTGGCCTGAGCGCAGGCCATTGGCCTGAGCGCAGGCCATTGGCCTGCTGGTTTTATACCTACTGCTGGGAGTGAAAATGCTCCCTCTGATTGGTTGACAAGGCTGCTGGCATTGACAAACGGCTTCTGGTTGGTTGACAAGGCTGCTGGGTTTGCAAAGCTGCCTCTGGTTGGTTGACAAGGCATTCTTTGATTGACAAGGCATCTGACCCTCCCCTTTTGTGCTGACCTCTGTAAAAGCAGGAGACAAAAGGACCAGGAAGGAAAGAGGAAACGTTGCACAATCTGGAAGAGTGTGAAAGAAGGAAAGAGTGGTAAAGGAAATAAAGAAAACAAAAAACCTGAGATTAGGTGGGGGGGGGGGGGAGAGAAGAGGAAAAGTCAAATCCAGAGGGAAAGGAGCGCGCAGGCCATTGGCCTGAGCGCAGGCCATTGGCCTGAGCGCAGGCCATTGGCCTGAGCGCAGGCCATTGGCCTGAGCGCAGGCCATTGGCCTGAGCGCAGGCCATTGGCCTGAGCGCAGGCCATTGGCCTGAGCGCAGGCCATTGGCCTGAGCGCAGGCCATTGGCCTGAGCGCAGGCCATTGGCCTGAGCGCAGGCCATTGGCCTGAGCGCAGGCCATTGGCCTGAGCGCAGGCCATTGGCCTGAGCGCAGGCCATTGGCCTGAGCGCAGGCCATTGGCCTGAGCGCAGGCCATTGGCCTGAGCGCAGGCCATTGGCCTGAGCGCAGGCCATTGGCCTGAGCGCAGGCCATTGGCCTGAGCGCAGGCCATTGGCCTGAGCGCAGGCCATTGGCCTGAGCGCAGGCCATTGGCCTGAGCGCAGGCCATTGGCCTGAGCGCAGGCCATTGGCCTGAGCGCAGGCCATTGGCCTGAGCGCAGGCCATTGGCCTGAGCGCAGGCCATTGGCCTGAGCGCAGGCCGGGCCTGCTGGTTTTATACCTACTGCTGGGAGTGAAAATGCTCCCTCTGATTGGTTGACAAGGCTGCTGGCATTGACAAACGGCTTCTGGTTGGTTGACAAGGCTGCTGGGTTTGCAAAGCTGCCTCTGGTTGGTTGACAAGGCATTCTTTGATTGACAAGGCATCTGACCCTCCCCTTTACCTCATAGCTCACCAATTAACCCATTAACCAACGCATAGCCAAACCACTTGAAGGATTACTGTTAATCTCTTTTCCTTAGGGTGTCCCTATTTTCAAAGGAGAAATGTTGGGGGGTATGGAGTTCTCCGACTCCCAAGCCGTCTGAAGGCAATCTTGTACACTGAAGGGTGTTTTTTTAAAAACATCTAGTGTTTTATTATGTTTTTATACATGATGGATGCCGCCCAGAGCGGCTGGGGCAACCCAGTCAGTTGTGTGGGGTATAAAGAATAAAATTATCATTATGGAATGGGGAGTCCCCGTGTCTCTGTGTGTGCGTGCTTGTGTAATGCACTTGGAGGGAAGAGCTGGCTGGAACTCTAAACAGAAGCAGCAGAACACACTGCAACAATTGGGTGCAGGTCCCATTTGTGACATACCACAGATGAAGTCCCCACTTTGAAACATTTACCATATAGAAATCCTCCTCCTCCTTTTGTGCTGACCTCTGTAAAAGCAGGAGACAAAAGGACCAGGAAGGAAAGAGGAAACGTTGCACAATCTGGAAGAGTGTGAAAGAAGGAAAGAGTGGTAAAGGAAATAAAGAAAACAAAAAACCTGAGATTAGGTGGGGGGGGGGGGAGAGAAGAGGAAAAGTCAAATCCAGAGGGAAAGGAGCGCGCAGGCCATTGGCCTGAGCGCAGGCCATTGGCCTGAGCGCAGGCCATTGGCCTGAGCGCAGGCCATTGGCCTGAGCGCAGGCCATTGGCCTGAGCGCAGGCCATTGGCCTGAGCGCAGGCCATTGGCCTGAGCGCAGGCCATTGGCCTGAGCGCAGGCCATTGGCCTGAGCGCAGGCCATTGGCCTGAGCGCAGGCCATTGGCCTGAGCGCAGGCCATTGGCCTGAGCGCAGGCCATTGGCCTGAGCGCAGGCCATTGGCCTGAGCGCAGGCCATTGGCCTGAGCGCAGGCCATTGGCCTGAGCGCAGGCCATTGGCCTGAGCGCAGGCCATTGGCCTGAGCGCAGGCCATTGGCCTGAGCGCAGGCCATTGGCCTGAGCGCAGGCCATTGGCCTGAGCGCAGGCCGGGCCTGCTGGTTTTATACCTACTGCTGGGAGTGAAAATGCTCCCTCTGATTGGTTGACAAGGCTGCTGGCATTGACAAACGGCTTCTGGTTGGTTGACAAGGCTGCTGGGTTTGCAAAGCTGCCTCTGGTTGGTTGACAAGGCATTCTTTGATTGACAAGGCATCTGACCCTCCCCTTTACCTCATAGCTCACCAATTAACCCATTAACCAACGCATAGCCAAACCACTTGAAGGATTACTGTTAATCTCTTTTCCTTAGGGTGTCCCTATTTTCAAAGGAGAAATGTTGGGGGGTATGGAGTTCTCCGACTCCCAAGCCGTCTGAAGGCAATCTTGTACACTGAAGGGTGTTTTTTTAAAAACATCTAGTGTTTTATTATGTTTTTATACATGATGGATGCCGCCCAGAGCGGCTGGGGCAACCCAGTCAGTTGTGTGGGGTATAAAGAATAAAATTATCATTATGGAATGGGGCGTCCCCGTGTCTCTGTGTGTGCGTGCTTGTGTAATGCACTTGGAGGGAAGAGCTGGCTGGAACTCTAAACAGAAGCAGCAGAACACACTGCAACAATTGGGTGCAGGTCCCATTTGTGACATACCACAGATGAAGTCCCCACTTTGAAACATTTACCATATAGAAATCCTCCTCCTCCTTTTGTGCTGACCTCTGTAAAAGCAGGAGACAAAAGGACCAGGAAGGAAAGAGGAAACGTTGCACAATCTGGAAGAGTGTGAAAGAAGGAAAGAGTGGTAAAGGAAATAAAGAAAACAAAAAACCTGAGATTAGGTGGGGGGGGGGGGGAGAGAAGAGGAAAAGTCAAATCCAGAGGGAAAGGAGCGCGCAGGCCATTGGCCTGAGCGCAGGCCATTGGCCTGAGCGCAGGCCATTGGCCTGAGCGCAGGCCATTGGCCTGAGCGCAGGCCATTGGCCTGAGCGCAGGCCATTGGCCTGAGCGCAGGCCATTGGCCTGAGCGCAGGCCATTGGCCTGAGCGCAGGCCATTGGCCTGAGCGCAGGCCATTGGCCTGAGCGCAGGCCATTGGCCTGAGCGCAGGCCATTGGCCTGAGCGCAGGCCATTGGCCTGAGCGCAGGCCATTGGCCTGAGCGCAGGCCATTGGCCTGAGCGCAGGCCATTGGCCTGAGCGCAGGCCATTGGCCTGAGCGCAGGCCATTGGCCTGAGCGCAGGCCATTGGCCTGAGCGCAGGCCATTGGCCTGAGCGCAGGCCATTGGCCTGAGCGCAGGCCATTGGCCTGAGCGCAGGCCATTGGCCTGAGCGCAGGCCATTGGCCTGAGCGCAGGCCATTGGCCTGAGCGCAGGCCATTGGCCTGAGCGCAGGCCATTGGCCTGAGCGCAGGCCATTGGCCTGAGCGCAGGCCATTGGCCTGAGCGCAGGCCATTGGCCTGAGCGCAGGCCGGGCCTGCTGGTTTTATACCTACTGCTGGGAGTGAAAATGCTCCCTCTGATTGGTTGACAAGGCTGCTGGCATTGACAAACGGCTTCTGGTTGGTTGACAAGGCTGCTGGGTTTGCAAAGCTGCCTCTGGTTGGTTGACAAGGCATTCTTTGATTGACAAGGCATCTGACCCTCCCCTTTACCTCATAGCTCACCAATTAACCCATTAACCAACGCATAGCCAAACCACTTGAAGGATTACTGTTAATCTCTTTTCCTTAGGGTGTCCCTATTTTCAAAGGAGAAATGTTGGGGGGTATGGAGTTCTCCGACTCCCAAGCCGTCTGAAGGCAATCTTGTACACTGAAGGGTGTTTTTTTAAAAACATCTAGTGTTTTATTATGTTTTTATACATGATGGATGCCGCCCAGAGCGGCTGGGGCAACCCAGTCAGTTGTGTGGGGTATAAAGAATAAAATTATCATTATGGAATGGGGCGTCCCCGTGTCTCTGTGTGTGCGTGCTTGTGTAATGCACTTGGAGGGAAGAGCTGGCTGGAACTCTAAACAGAAGCAGCAGAACACACTGCAACAATTGGGTGCAGGTCCCATTTGTGACATACCACAGATGAAGTCCCCACTTTGAAACATTTACCATATAGAAATCCTCCTCCTCCTTTTGTGCTGACCTCTGTAAAAGCAGGAGACAAAAGGACCAGGAAGGAAAGAGGAAACGTTGCACAATCTGGAAGAGTGTGAAAGAAGGAAAGAGTGGTAAAGGAAATAAAGAAAACAAAAAACCTGAGATTAGGTGGGGGGGGGGGAGAGAAGAGGAAAAGTCAAATCCAGAGGGAAAGGAGAGCGCAGGCCATTGGCCTGAGCGCAGGCCATTGGCCTGAGCGCAGGCCATTGGCCTGAGCGCAGGCCATTGGCCTGAGCGCAGGCCATTGGCCTGAGCGCAGGCCATTGGCCTGAGCGCAGGCCATTGGCCTGAGCGCAGGCCATTGGCCTGAGCGCAGGCCATTGGCCTGAGCGCAGGCCATTGGCCTGAGCGCAGGCCATTGGCCTGAGCGCAGGCCATTGGCCTGAGCGCAGGCCATTGGCCTGAGCGCAGGCCATTGGCCTGAGCGCAGGCCATTGGCCTGAGCGCAGGCCATTGGCCTGAGCGCAGGCCATTGGCCTGAGCGCAGGCCATTGGCCTGAGCGCAGGCCATTGGCCTGAGCGCAGGCCATTGGCCTGAGCGCAGGCCATTGGCCTGAGCGCAGGCCATTGGCCTGAGCGCAGGCCGGGCCTGCTGGTTTTATACCTACTGCTGGGAGTGAAAATGCTCCCTCTGATTGGTTGACAAGGCTGCTGGCATTGACAAACGGCTTCTGGTTGGTTGACAAGGCTGCTGGGTTTGCAAAGCTGCCTCTGGTTGGTTGACAAGGCATTCTTTGATTGACAAGGCATCTGACCCTCCCCTTTACCTCATAGCTCACCAATTAACCCATTAACCAACGCATAGCCAAACCACTTGAAGGATTACTGTTAATCTCTTTTCCTTAGGGTGTCCCTATTTTCAAAGGAGAAATGTTGGGGGGTATGGAGTTCTCCGACTCCCAAGCCGTCTGAAGGCAATCTTGTACACTGAAGGGTGTTTTTTTAAAAACATCTAGTGTTTTATTATGTTTTTATACATGATGGATGCCGCCCAGAGCGGCTGGGGCAACCCAGTCAGTTGTGTGGGGTATAAAGAATAAAATTATCATTATGGAATGGGGCGTCCCCGTGTCTCTGTGTGTGCGTGCTTGTGTAATGCACTTGGAGGGAAGAGCTGGCTGGAACTCTAAACAGAAGCAGCAGAACACACTGCAACAATTGGGTGCAGGTCCCATTTGTGACATACCACAGATGAAGTCCCCACTTTGAAACATTTACCATATAGAAATCCTCCTCCTCCTTTTGTGCTGACCTCTGTAAAAGCAGGAGACAAAAGGACCAGGAAGGAAAGAGGAAACGTTGCACAATCTGGAAGAGTGTGAAAGAAGGAAAGAGTGGTAAAGGAAATAAAGAAAACAAAAAACCTGAGATTAGGTGGGGGGGGGGGAGAGAAGAGGAAAAGTCAAATCCAGAGGGAAAGGAGAGCGCAGGCCATTGGCCTGAGCGCAGGCCATTGGCCTGAGCGCAGGCCATTGGCCTGAGCGCAGGCCATTGGCCTGAGCGCAGGCCATTGGCCTGAGCGCAGGCCATTGGCCTGAGCGCAGGCCATTGGCCTGAGCGCAGGCCATTGGCCTGAGCGCAGGCCATTGGCCTGAGCGCAGGCCATTGGCCTGAGCGCAGGCCATTGGCCTGAGCGCAGGCCATTGGCCTGAGCGCAGGCCATTGGCCTGAGCGCAGGCCATTGGCCTGAGCGCAGGCCATTGGCCTGAGCGCAGGCCATTGGCCTGAGCGCAGGCCATTGGCCTGAGCGCAGGCCATTGGCCTGAGCGCAGGCCGGGCCTGCTGGTTTTATACCTACTGCTGGGAGTGAAAATGCTCCCTCTGATTGGTTGACAAGGCTGCTGGCATTGACAAACGGCTTCTGGTTGGTTGACAAGGCTGCTGGGTTTGCAAAGCTGCCTCTGGTTGGTTGACAAGGCATTCTTTGATTGACAAGGCATCTGACCCTCCCCTTTACCTCATAGCTCACCAATTAACCCATTAACCAACGCATAGCCAAACCACTTGAAGGATTACTGTTAATCTCTTTTCCTTAGGGTGTCCCTATTTTCAAAGGAGAAATGTTGGGGGGTATGGAGTTCTCCGACTCCCAAGCCGTCTGAAGGCAATCTTGTACACTGAAGGGTGTTTTTTTAAAAACATCTAGTGTTTTATTATGTTTTTATACATGATGGATGCCGCCCAGAGCGGCTGGGGCAACCCAGTCAGTTGTGTGGGGTATAAAGAATAAAATTATCATTATGGAATGGGGCGTCCCCGTGTCTCTGTGTGTGCGTGCTTGTGTAATGCACTTGGAGGGAAGAGCTGGCTGGAACTCTAAACAGAAGCAGCAGAACACACTGCAACAATTGGGTGCAGGTCCCATTTGTGACATACCACAGATGAAGTCCCCACTTTGAAACATTTACCATATAGAAATCCTCCTCCTCCTTTTGTGCTGACCTCTGTAAAAGCAGGAGACAAAAGGACCAGGAAGGAAAGAGGAAACGTTGCACAATCTGGAAGAGTGTGAAAGAAGGAAAGAGTGGTAAAGGAAATAAAGAAAACAAAAAACCTGAGATTAGGTGGGGGGGGGGGAGAGAAGAGGAAAAGTCAAATCCAGAGGGAAAGGAGAGCGCAGGCCATTGGCCTGAGCGCAGGCCATTGGCCTGAGCGCAGGCCATTGGCCTGAGCGCAGGCCATTGGCCTGAGCGCAGGCCATTGGCCTGAGCGCAGGCCATTGGCCTGAGCGCAGGCCATTGGCCTGAGCGCAGGCCATTGGCCTGAGCGCAGGCCATTGGCCTGAGCGCAGGCCATTGGCCTGCTGGTTTTATACCTACTGCTGGGAGTGAAAATGCTCCCTCTGATTGGTTGACAAGGCTGCTGGCATTGACAAACGGCTTCTGGTTGGTTGACAAGGCTGCTGGGTTTGCAAAGCTGCCTCTGGTTGGTTGACAAGGCATTCTTTGATTGACAAGGCATCTGACCCTCCCCTTTACCTCATAGCTCACCAATTAACCCATTAACCAACGCATAGCCAAACCACTTGAAGGATTACTGTTAATCTCTTTTCCTTAGGGTGTCCCTATTTTCAAAGGAGAAATGTTGGGGGGTATGGAGTTCTCCGACTCCCAAGCCGTCTGAAGGCAATCTTGTACACTGAAGGGTGTTTTTTTAAAAACATCTAGTGTTTTATTATGTTTTTATACATGATGGATGCCGCCCAGAGCGGCTGGGGCAACCCAGTCAGTTGTGTGGGGTATAAAGAATAAAATTATCATTATGGAATGGGGCGTCCCCGTGTCTCTGTGTGTGCGTGCTTGTGTAATGCACTTGGAGGGAAGAGCTGGCTGGAACTCTAAACAGAAGCAGCAGAACACACTGCAACAATTGGGTGCAGGTCCCATTTGTGACATACCACAGATGAAGTCCCCACTTTGAAACATTTACCATATAGAAATCCTCCTCCTCCTTTTGTGCTGACCTCTGTAAAAGCAGGAGACAAAAGGACCAGGAAGGAAAGAGGAAACGTTGCACAATCTGGAAGAGTGTGAAAGAAGGAAAGAGTGGTAAAGGAAATAAAGAAAACAAAAAACCTGAGATTAGGTGGGGGGGGGGAGAGAAGAGGAAAAGTCAAATCCAGAGGGAAAGGAGAGCGCAGGCCATTGGCCTGAGCGCAGGCCATTGGCCTGAGCGCAGGCCATTGGCCTGAGCGCAGGCCATTGGCCTGAGCGCAGGCCATTGGCCTGAGCGCAGGCCATTGGCCTGAGCGCAGGCCATTGGCCTGAGCGCAGGCCATTGGCCTGAGCGCAGGCCATTGGCCTGAGCGCAGGCCATTGGCCTGAGCGCAGGCCATTGGCCTGAGCGCAGGCCATTGGCCTGAGCGCAGGCCATTGGCCTGAGCGCAGGCCATTGGCCTGAGCGCAGGCCATTGGCCTGAGCGCAGGCCATTGGCCTGAGCGCAGGCCATTGGCCTGAGCGCAGGCCATTGGCCTGAGCGCAGGCCATTGGCCTGAGCGCAGGCCATTGGCCTGAGCGCAGGCCATTGGCCTGAGCGCAGGCCATTGGCCTGAGCGCAGGCCATTGGCCTGAGCGCAGGCCATTGGCCTGAGCGCAGGCCATTGGCCTGAGCGCAGGCCATTGGCCTGAGCGCAGGCCGGGCCTGCTGGTTTTATACCTACTGCTGGGAGTGAAAATGCTCCCTCTGATTGGTTGACAAGGCTGCTGGCATTGACAAACGGCTTCTGGTTGGTTGACAAGGCTGCTGGGTTTGCAAAGCTGCCTCTGGTTGGTTGACAAGGCATTCTTTGATTGACAAGGCATCTGACCCTCCCCTTTACCTCATAGCTCACCAATTAACCCATTAACCAACGCATAGCCAAACCACTTGAAGGATTACTGTTAATCTCTTTTCCTTAGGGTGTCCCTATTTTCAAAGGAGAAATGTTGGGGGGTATGGAGTTCTCCGACTCCCAAGCCGTCTGAAGGCAATCTTGTACACTGAAGGGTGTTTTTTTAAAAACATCTAGTGTTTTATTATGTTTTTATACATGATGGATGCCGCCCAGAGCGGCTGGGGCAACCCAGTCAGTTGTGTGGGGTATAAAGAATAAAATTATCATTATGGAATGGGGCGTCCCCGTGTCTCTGTGTGTGCGTGCTTGTGTAATGCACTTGGAGGGAAGAGCTGGCTGGAACTCTAAACAGAAGCAGCAGAACACACTGCAACAATTGGGTGCAGGTCCCATTTGTGACATACCACAGATGAAGTCCCCACTTTGAAACATTTACCATATAGAAATCCTCCTCCTCCTTTTGTGCTGACCTCTGTAAAAGCAGGAGACAAAAGGACCAGGAAGGAAAGAGGAAACGTTGCACAATCTGGAAGAGTGTGAAAGAAGGAAAGAGTGGTAAAGGAAATAAAGAAAACAAAAAACCTGAGATTAGGTGGGGGGGGGGGGGGAGAGAAGAGGAAAAGTCAAATCCAGAGGGAAAGGAGCGCGCAGGCCATTGGCCTGAGCGCAGGCCATTGGCCTGAGCGCAGGCCATTGGCCTGAGCGCAGGCCATTGGCCTGAGCGCAGGCCATTGGCCTGAGCGCAGGCCATTGGCCTGAGCGCAGGCCATTGGCCTGAGCGCAGGCCATTGGCCTGAGCGCAGGCCATTGGCCTGAGCGCAGGCCATTGGCCTGAGCGCAGGCCATTGGCCTGAGCGCAGGCCATTGGCCTGAGCGCAGGCCATTGGCCTGAGCGCAGGCCATTGGCCTGAGCGCAGGCCATTGGCCTGAGCGCAGGCCATTGGCCTGAGCGCAGGCCATTGGCCTGAGCGCAGGCCATTGGCCTGAGCGCAGGCCATTGGCCTGAGCGCAGGCCGGGCCTGCTGGTTTTATACCTACTGCTGGGAGTGAAAATGCTCCCTCTGATTGGTTGACAAGGCTGCTGGCATTGACAAACGGCTTCTGGTTGGTTGACAAGGCTGCTGGGTTTGCAAAGCTGCCTCTGGTTGGTTGACAAGGCATTCTTTGATTGACAAGGCATCTGACCCTCCCCTTTACCTCATAGCTCACCAATTAACCCATTAACCAACGCATAGCCAAACCACTTGAAGGATTACTGTTAATCTCTTTTCCTTAGGGTGTCCCTATTTTCAAAGGAGAAATGTTGGGGGTATGGAGTTCTCCGACTCCCAAGCCGTCTGAAGGCAATCTTGTACACTGAAGGGTGTTTTTTAAAAACATCTAGTGTTTTATTATGTTTTTATACATGATGGATGCCGCCCAGAGCGGCTGGGGCAACCCAGTCAGTTGTGTGGGGTATAAAGAATAAAATTATCATTATGGAATGGGGCGTCCCCGTGTCTCTGTGTGTGCGTGCTTGTGTAATGCACTTGGAGGGAAGAGCTGGCTGGAACTCTAAACAGAAGCAGCAGAACACACTGCAACAATTGGGTGCAGGTCCCATTTGTGACATACCACAGATGAAGTCCCCACTTTGAAACATTTACCATATAGAAATCCTCCTCCTCCTTTTGTGCTGACCTCTGTAAAAGCAGGAGACAAAAGGACCAGGAAGGAAAGAGGAAACGTTGCACAATCTGGAAGAGTGTGAAAGAAGGAAAGAGTGGTAAAGGAAATAAAGAAAACAAAAAACCTGAGATTAGGTGGGGGGGGGGGGAGAGAAGAGGAAAAGTCAAATCCAGAGGGAAAGGAGCGCGCAGGCCATTGGCCTGAGCGCAGGCCATTGGCCTGAGCGCAGGCCATTGGCCTGCTGGTTTTATACCTACTGCTGGGAGTGAAAATGCTCCCTCTGATTGGTTGACAAGGCTGCTGGCATTGACAAACGGCTTCTGGTTGGTTGACAAGGCTGCTGGGTTTGCAAAGCTGCCTCTGGTTGGTTGACAAGGCATTCTTTGATTGACAAGGCATCTGACCCTCCCCTTTACCTCATAGCTCACCAATTAACCCATTAACCAACGCATAGCCAAACCACTTGAAGGATTACTGTTAATCTCTTTTCCTTAGGGTGTCCCTATTTTCAAAGGAGAAATGTTGGGGGGTATGGAGTTCTCCGACTCCCAAGCCGTCTGAAGGCAATCTTGTACACTGAAGTAAAAACATCTAGTGTTTTATTATGTTTTTATACATGATGGATGCCGCCCAGAGCGGCTGGGGCAACCCAGTCAGTTGTGTGGGGTATAAAGAATAAAATTATCATTATGGAATGGGGCGTCCCCGTGTCTCTGTGTGTGCGTGCTTGTGTAATGCACTTGGAGGGAAGAGCTGGCTGGAACTCTAAACAGAAGCAGCAGAACACACTGCAACAATTGGGTGCAGGTCCCATTTGTGACATACCACAGATGAAGTCCCCACTTTGAAACATTTACCATATAGAAATCCTCCTCCTCCTTTTGTGCTGACCTCTGTAAAAGCAGGAGACAAAAGGACCAGGAAGGAAAGAGGAAACGTTGCACAATCTGGAAGAGTGTGAAAGAAGGAAAGAGTGGTAAAGGAAATAAAGAAAACAAAAACCTGAGATTAGGTGGGGGGGGGGGAGAGAAGAGGAAAAGTCAAATCCAGAGGGAAAGGAGAGCGCAGGCCATTGGCCTGAGCGCAGGCCATTGGCCTGAGCGCAGGCCATTCCTGAGCGCAGGCCATTGGCCTGAGCGCAGGCCATTGGCCTGAGCGCAGGCCATTGGCCTGAGCGCAGGCCATTGGCCTGAGCGCAGGCCATTGGCCTGAGCGCAGGCCATTGGCCTGAGCGCAGGCCATTGGCCTGAGCGCAGGCCATTGGCCTGAGCGCAGGCCATTGGCCTGAGCGCAGGCCATTGGCCTGAGCGCAGGCCATTGGCCTGAGCGCAGGCCATTGGCCTGAGCGCAGGCCATTGGCCTGAGCGCAGGCCATTGGCCTGAGCGCAGGCCATTGGCCTGAGCGCAGGCCATTGGCCTGAGCGCAGGCCATTGGCCTGAGCGCAGGCCATTGGCCTGAGCGCAGGCCATTGGCCTGAGCGCAGGCCATTGGCCTGAGCGCAGGCCGGGCCTGCTGGTTTTATACCTACTGCTGGGAGTGAAAATGCTCCCTCTGATTGGTTGACAAGGCTGCTGGCATTGACAAACGGCTTCTGGTTGGTTGACAAGGCTGCTGGGTTTGCAAAGCTGCCTCTGGTTGGTTGACAAGGCATTCTTTGATTGACAAGGCATCTGACCCTCCCCTTTACCTCATAGCTCACCAATTAACCCATTAACCAACGCATAGCCAAACCACTTGAAGGATTACTGTTAATCTCTTTTCCTTAGGGTGTCCCTATTTTCAAAGGAGAAATGTTGGGGGGTATGGAGTTCTCCGACTCCCAAGCCGTCTGAAGGCAATCTTGTACACTGAAGGGTGTTTTTTTAAAAACATCTAGTGTTTTATTATGTTTTTATACATGATGGATGCCGCCCAGAGCGGCTGGGGCAACCCAGTCAGTTGTGTGGGGTATAA
>NW_027554782.1:0-31113 GCF_964188315.1 Podarcis muralis
GCTTGTCCCATTTGTGACATACCACAGATGAAGTCCCCACTTTGAAGCATTTACCATATAGAAATCCTCCTCCTCCTTTTGGCTGACCACTGTAAAAGCATGAGACCAAAGGAGCTGGACAGAAAGAGGAAACGTTGCACAATCTGGAAGAGTGTGAAAGAAGGAAAGAGTGGTAAAGGAAATAAAGAAAACAAAAAACCTGAGATTAGGTGGGGGGGGGGGGAGAGAAGAAGAAAAGTCAAATCCAGAGGGAAAAGAGAGAGAGAAATTGGGCGGCCAATGGCCTGAGCGCAGGCCAATGGCCTGAGCGCTCAGGCCATTGGCCGCCCAATTTCTCTCTCTCTTTTCCCTCTGGATTTGACTTTTCTTCTTCTCTCCCCCCCCCCCACCTAATCTCAGGTTTTTTGTTTTCTTTATTAACCCAGTGAGTTGTGTGGAGTATAAAGAATAAAATTACCATTATGAAATGGGGCGTCCCTGTGTCTCTGTGTGTGCGTGCTTGTGTAATGCACTTGGAGGGAAGAGCTGGCTGGAACTCTAAACAGAAGCAGCAGAACACACTGCAACAATTGGGTGCTTGTCCCATTTGTGACATACCACAGATGAAGTCCCCACTTTGAAGCATTTACCATATAGAAATCCTCCTCCTCCTTTTGGCTGACCACTGTAAAAGCATGAGACCAAAGGAGCTGGACAGAAAGAGGAAACGTTGCACAATCTGGAAGAGTGTGAAAGAAGGAAAGAGTGGTAAAGGAAATAAAGAAAACAAAAAACCTGAGATTAGGTGGGGGGGGGGAGAGAAGAAGAAAAGTCAAATCCAGAGGGAAAAGAGAGAGAGAAATTGGGCGGCCAATGGCCTGAGCGCAGGCCAATGGCCTGAGCGCAGGCCAATGGCCTGAGCGCAGGCCAATGGCCTGAGCGCAGGCCAATGGCCTGAGCGCAGGCCAATGGCCTGAGCGCAGGCCAATGGCCTGAGCGCAGGCCAATGGCCTGAGCGCAGGCCAATGGCCTGAGCGCAGGCCAATGGCCTGAGCGCAGGCCAGGCCTGCTGGTTTTATACCTACTGCTGGGAGTGAAAAAGCTGCCTCTGATTGGTTGACAAGGCTGCTGGCATTGACAAACGGCTTCTGGTTGGTTGACAAGGCTGCTGGCTTTGCAAAGCTGCCTCTGGTTGGTTGACAAGGCTGCTGGCATTGACAAACGGCTTCTGGTTGGTTGACAAGGCTGCTGGGTTTGCAAAGCTGCCTCTGGTTGGTTGACAAGCATTCTTTGATTGACAAGGCATCGGACCCTCCCCTTCACCTCATAGCTCACCAATTAACCCATTAACCAACGCATAGCCAAACCACTTGAAGGATTCCTGTTAATCTCTTTTCCTTAGGGTGTCCCTATTTTCAAAGGAGAAATGTTGGGGGGTATGGAGTTCTCCGACTCCCAAGCCGTCTGAAGGCAATCCTGTACAGTGAAGGGTTTTTTTTAAAAAACGTCTAGTTTTTTATTATGTTTTTACACATCATGGATGCCGCCCAGAGCGGCCGGGGCAACCCAGTGAGTTGTGTGGAGTATAAAGAATAAAATTACCATTATGAAATGGGGCGTCCCTGTGTCTCTGTGTGTGCGTGCTTGTGTAATGCACTTGGAGGGAAGAGCTGGCTGGAACTCTAAACAGAAGCAGCAGAACACACTGCAACAATTGGGTGCTTGTCCCATTTGTGACATACCACAGATGAAGTCCCCACTTTGAAGCATTTACCATATAGAAATCCTCCTCCTCCTTTTGGCTGACCACTGTAAAAGCATGAGACCAAAGGAGCTGGACAGAAAGAGGAAACGTTGCACAATCTGGAAGAGTGTGAAAGAAGGAAAGAGTGGTAAAGGAAATAAAGAAAACAAAAAACCTGAGATTAGGTGGGGGGGGGAGAGAAGAAGAAAAGTCAAATCCAGAGGGAAAAGAGAGAGAGAAATTGGGCGGCCAATGGCCTGAGCGCTCAGGCCATTGGCCGCCCAATTTCTCTCTCTCTTTTCCCTCTGGATTTGACTTTTCTTCTTCTCTCCCCCCCCCCCCCACCTAATCTCAGGTTTTTTGTTTTCTTTATTAACCCAGTGAGTTGTGTGGAGTATAAAGAATAAAATTACCATTATGAAATGGGGCGTCCCTGTGTCTCTGTGTGTGCGTGCTTGTGTAATGCACTTGGAGGGAAGAGCTGGCTGGAACTCTAAACAGAAGCAGCAGAACACACTGCAACAATTGGGTGCTTGTCCCATTTGTGACATACCACAGATGAAGTCCCCACTTTGAAGCATTTACCATATAGAAATCCTCCTCCTCCTTTTGGCTGACCACTGTAAAAGCATGAGACCAAAGGAGCTGGACAGAAAGAGGAAACGTTGCACAATCTGGAAGAGTGTGAAAGAAGGAAAGAGTGGTAAAGGAAATAAAGAAAACAAAAAACCTGAGATTAGGTGGGGGGGGGGGAGAGAAGAAGAAAAGTCAAATCCAGAGGGAAAAGAGAGAGAGAAATTGGGCGGCCAATGGCCTGAGCGCAGGCCAATGGCCTGCTGGTTTTATACCTACTGCTGGGAGTGAAAAAGCTGCCTCTGATTGGTTGACAAGGCTGCTGGCATTGACAAACGGCTTCTGGTTGGTTGACAAGGCTGCTGGCTTTGCAAAGCTGCCTCTGGTTGGTTGACAAGGCTGCTGGCATTGACAAACGGCTTCTGGTTGGTTGACAAGGCTGCTGGGTTTGCAAAGCTGCCTCTGGTTGGTTGACAAGGCATTCTTTGATTGACAAGGCATCGGACCCTCCCCTTCACCTCATAGCTCACCAATTAACCCATTAACCAACGCATAGCCAAACCACTTGAAGGATTCCTGTTAATCTCTTTTCCTTAGGGTGTCCCTATTTTCAAAGGAGAAATGTTGGGGGGTATGGAGTTCTCCGACTCCCAAGCCGTCTGAAGGCAATCCTGTACAGTGAAGGGTTTTTTTTAAAAAAACGTCTAGTTTTTTATTATGTTTTTACACATCATGGATGCCGCCCAGAGCGGCCGGGGCAACCCAGTGAGTTGTGTGGAGTATAAAGAATAAAATTACCATTATGAAATGGGGCGTCCCTGTGTCTCTGTGTGTGCGTGCTTGTGTAATGCACTTGGAGGGAAGAGCTGGCTGGAACTCTAAACAGAAGCAGCAGAACACACTGCAACAATTGGGTGCTTGTCCCATTTGTGACATACCACAGATGAAGTCCCCACTTTGAAGCATTTACCATATAGAAATCCTCCTCCTCCTTTTGGCTGACCACTGTAAAAGCATGAGACCAAAGGAGCTGGACAGAAAGAGGAAACGTTGCACAATCTGGAAGAGTGTGAAAGAAGGAAAGAGTGGTAAAGGAAATAAAGAAAACAAAAAACCTGAGATTAGGTGGGGGGGGGAGAGAAGAAGAAAAGTCAAATCCAGAGGGAAAAGAGAGAGAGAAATTGGCCATTGGCCGCCCAATTTCTCTCTCTCTTTTCCCTCTGGATTTGACTTTTCTTCTTCTCTCCCCCCCCCCCCCACCTAATCTCAGGTTTTTTGTTTTCTTTATTAACCCAGTGAGTTGTGTGGAATATAAAGAATAAAATTACCATTATGAAATGGGGCGTCCCTGTGTCTCTGTGTGTGCGTGCTTGTGTAATGCACTTGGAGGGAAGAGCTGGCTGGAACTCTAAACAGAAGCAGCAGAACACACTGCAACAATTGGGTGCTTGTCCCATTTGTGACATACCACAGATGAAGTCCCCACTTTGAAGCATTTACCATATAGAAATCCTCCTCCTCCTTTTGGCTGACCACTGTAAAAGCATGAGACCAAAGGAGCTGGACAGAAAGAGGAAACGTTGCACAATCTGGAAGAGTGTGAAAGAAGGAAAGAGTGGTAAAGGAAATAAAGAAAACAAAAAACCTGAGATTAGGTGGGGGGGGGGAGAGAAGAAGAAAAGTCAAATCCAGAGGGAAAAGAGAGAGAGAAATTTGGGCGGCCAATGGCCTGAGCGCAGGCCAATGGCCTGAGCGCTCAGGCCATTGGCCGCCCAATTTCTCTCTCTCTTTTCCCTCTGGATTTGACTTTTCTTCTTCTCTCCCCCCCCCCCCACCTAATCTCAGGTTTTTTGTTTTCTTTATTAACCCAGTGAGTTGTGTGGAGTATAAAGAATAAAATTACCATTATGAAATGGGGCGTCCCTGTGTCTCTGTGTGTGCGTGCTTGTGTAATGCACTTGGAGGGAAGAGCTGGCTGGAACTCTAAACAGAAGCAGCAGAACACACTGCAACAATTGGGTGCTTGTCCCATTTGTGACATACCACAGATGAAGTCCCCACTTTGAAGCATTTACCATATAGAAATCCTCCTCCTCCTTTTGGCTGACCACTGTAAAAGCATGAGACCAAAGGAGCTGGACAGAAAGAGGAAACGTTGCACAATCTGGAAGAGTGTGAAAGAAGGAAAGAGTGGTAAAGGAAATAAAGAAAACAAAAAACCTGAGATTAGGTGGGGGGGGGGGAGAGAAGAAGAAAAGTCAAATCCAGAGGGAAAAGAGAGAGAGAAATTGGGCGGCCAATGGCCTGAGCGCAGGCCAATGGCCTGAGCGCAGGCCAATGGCCTGCTGGTTTTATACCTACTGCTGGGAGTGAAAAAGCTGCCTCTGATTGGTTGACAAGGCTGCTGGCATTGACAAACGGCTTCTGGTTGGTTGACAAGGCTGCTGGCTTTGCAAAGCTGCCTCTGGTTGGTTGACAAGGCTGCTGGCATTGACAAACGGCTTCTGGTTGGTTGACAAGGCTGCTGGGTTTGCAAAGCTGCCTCTGGTTGGTTGACAAGGCATTCTTTGATTGACAAGGCATCGGACCCTCCCCTTCACCTCATAGCTCACCAATTAACCCATTAACCAACGCATAGCCAAACCACTTGAAGGATTCCTGTTAATCTCTTTTCCTTAGGGTGTCCCTATTTTCAAAGGAGAAATGTTGGGGGGTATGGAGTTCTCCGACTCCCAAGCCGTCTGAAGGCAATCCTGTACAGTGAAGGGTTTTTTTTTAAAAAAACGTCTAGTTTTTTATTATGTTTTTACACATCATGGATGCCGCCCAGAGCGGCCGGGGCAACCCAGTGAGTTGTGTGGAGTATAAAGAATAAAATTACCATTATGAAATGGGGCGTCCCTGTGTCTCTGTGTGTGCGTGCTTGTGTAATGCACTTGGAGGGAACAGCTGGCTGGAACTCTAAACAGAAGCAGCAGAACACACTGCAACAATTGGGTGCTTGTCCCATTTGTGACATACCACAGATGAAGTCCCCACTTTGAAGCATTTACCATATAGAAATCCTCCTCCTCCTTTTGGCTGACCACTGTAAAAGCATGAGACCAAAGGAGCTGGACAGAAAGAGGAAACGTTGCACAATCTGGAAGAGTGTTACAGAAGGAAAGAGTGGTAAAGGAAATAAAGAAAACAAAAAACCTGAGATTAGGTGGGGGGGGGGGGAGAGAAGAAGAAAAGTCAAATCCAGAGGGAAAAGAGAGAGAGAAATAGGCCATTGGCCGCCCAATTTCTCTCTTTCTTTTCCCTCTGGATTTGACTTTTCTTCTTCTCTCCCCCCCCCCACCTAATCTCAGGTTTTTTGTTTTCTTTATTAACCCAGTGAGTTGTGTGGAGTATAAAGAATAAAATTACCATTATGAAATGGGGCGTCCCTGTGTCTCTGTGTGTGCGTGCTTGTGTAATGCACTTGGAGGGAAGAGCTGGCTGGAACTCTAAACAGAAGCAGCAGAACACACTGCAACAATTGGGTGCTTGTCCCATTTGTGACATACCACAGATGAAGTCCCCACTTTGAAGCATTTACCATATAGAAATCCTCCTCCTCCTTTTGGCTGACCACTGTAAAAGCATGAGACCAAAGGAGCTGGACAGAAAGAGGAAACGTTGCACAATCTGGAAGAGTGTGAAAGAAGGAAAGAGTGGTAAAGGAAATAAAGAAAACAAAAAACCTGAGATTAGGTGGGGGGGGGGGGGGAGAGAAGAAGAAAAGTCAAATCCAGAGGGAAAAGAGAGAGAGAAATTGGGCGGCCAATGGCCTGAGCGCAGGCCAATGGCCTGAGCGCAGGCCAATGGCCTGCTGGTTTTATACCTACTGCTGGGAGTGAAAAAGCTGCCTCTGATTGGTTGACAAGGCTGCTGGCATTGACAAACGGCTTCTGGTTGGTTGACAAGGCTGCTGGCTTTGCAAAGCTGCCTCTGGTTGGTTGACAAGGCTGCTGGCATTGACAAACGGCTTCTGGTTGGTTGACAAGGCTGCTGGGTTTGCAAAGCTGCCTCTGGTTGGTTGACAAGGCATTCTTTGATTGACAAGGCATCGGACCCTCCCCTTCACCTCATAGCTCACCAATTAACCCATTAACCAACGCATAGCCAAACCACTTGAAGGATTCCTGTTAATCTCTTTTCCTTAGGGTGTCCCTATTTTCAAAGGAGAAATGTTGGGGGGTATGGAGTTCTCCGACTCCCAAGCCGTCTGAAGGCAATCCTGTACAGTGAAGGGTTTTTTTTAAAAAAACGTCTAGTTTTTTATTATGTTTTTACACATCATGGATGCCGCCCAGAGCGGCCGGGGCAACCCAGTGAGTTGTGTGGAGTATAAAGAATAAAATTACCATTATGAAATGGGGCGTCCCTGTGTCTCTGTGTGTGCGTGCTTGTGTAATGCACTTGGAGGGAACAGCTGGCTGGAACTCTAAACAGAAGCAGCAGAACACACTGCAACAATTGGGTGCTTGTCCCATTTGTGACATACCACAGATGAAGTCCCCACTTTGAAGCATTTACCATATAGAAATCCTCCTCCTCCTTTTGGCTGACCACTGTAAAAGCATGAGACCAAAGGAGCTGGACAGAAAGAGGAAACGTTGCACAATCTGGAAGAGTGTGAAAGAAGGAAAGAGTGGTAAAGGAAATAAAGAAAACAAAAAACCTGAGATTAGGTGGGGGGGGGGGGGAGAGAAGAAGAAAAGTCAAATCCAGAGGGAAAAGAGAGAGAGAAATTGGCCATTGGCCGCCCAATTTCTCTCTCTCTTTTCCCTCTGGATTTGACTTTTCTTCTTCTCTCCCCCCCCCCCCCACCTAATCTCAGGTTTTTTGTTTTCTTTATTAACCCAGTGAGTTGTGTGGAGTATAAAGAATAAAATTACCATTATGAAATGGGGCGTCCCTGTGTCTCTGTGTGTGCGTGCTTGTGTAATGCACTTGGAGGGAAGAGCTGGCTGGAACTCTAAACAGAAGCAGCAGAACACACTGCAACAATTGGGTGCTTGTCCCATTTGTGACATACCACAGATGAAGTCCCCACTTTGAAGCATTTACCATATAGAAATCCTCCTCCTCCTTTTGGCTGACCACTGTAAAAGCATGAGACCAAAGGAGCTGGACAGAAAGAGGAAACGTTGCACAATCTGGAAGAGTGTGAAAGAAGGAAAGAGTGGTAAAGGAAATAAAGAAAACAAAAAACCTGAGATTAGGTGGGGGGGGGGGGGAGAGAAGAAGAAAAGTCAAATCCAGAGGGAAAAGAGAGAGAGAAATTGGGCGGCCAATGGCCTGAGCGCAGGCCAATGGCCTGAGCGCTCAGGCCATTGGCCGCCCAATTTCTCTCTCTCTTTTCCCTCTGGATTTGACTTTTCTTCTTCTCTCCCCCCCCCACCTAATCTCAGGTTTTTTGTTTTCTTTATTAACCCAGTGAGTTGTGTGGAGTATAAAGAATAAAATTACCATTATGAAATGGGGCGTCCCTGTGTCTCTGTGTGTGCGTGCTTGTGTAATGCACTTGGAGGGAAGAGCTGGCTGGAACTCTAAACAGAAGCAGCAGAACACACTGCAACAATTGGGTGCTTGTCCCATTTGTGACATACCACAGATGAAGTCCCCACTTTGAAGCATTTACCATATAGAAATCCTCCTCCTCCTTTTGGCTGACCACTGTAAAAGCATGAGACCAAAGGAGCTGGACAGAAAGAGGAAACGTTGCACAATCTGGAAGAGTGTGAAAGAAGGAAAGAGTGGTAAAGGAAATAAAGAAAACAAAAAACCTGAGATTAGGTGGGGGGGGGGGAGAGAAGAAGAAAAGTCAAATCCAGAGGGAAAAGAGAGAGAGAAATTGGGCGGCCAATGGCCTGAGCGCAGGCCAATGGCCTGAGCGCAGGCCAATGGCCTGAGCGCAGGCCAATGGCCTGAGCGCAGGCCAATGGCCTGAGCGCAGGCCAATGGCCTGAGCGCAGGCCAATGGCCTGAGCGCAGGCCAATGGCCTGAGCGCAGGCCAATGGCCTGAGCGCAGGCCAATGGCCTGAGCGCAGGCCAATGGCCTGAGCGCAGGCCAATGGCCTGAGCGCAGGCCAATGGCCTGAGCGCAGGCCAATGGCCTGAGCGCAGGCCAATGGCCTGAGCGCAGGCCAATGGCCTGAGCGCAGGCCAATGGCCTGAGCGCAGGCCAATGGCCTGAGCGCAGGCCAATGGCCTGAGCGCAGGCCAATGGCCTGAGCGCAGGCCAATGGCCTGAGCGCAGGCCAATGGCCTGAGCGCAGGCCAATGGCCTGAGCGCAGGCCAATGGCCTGAGCGCAGGCCAGGCCTGCTGGTTTTATACCTACTGCTGGGAGTGAAAAAGCTGCCTCTGATTGGTTGACAAGGCTGCTGGCATTGACAAACGGCTTCTGGTTGGTTGACAAGGCTGCTGGCTTTGCAAAGCTGCCTCTGGTTGGTTGACAAGGCTGCTGGCATTGACAAACGGCTTCTGGTTGGTTGACAAGGCTGCTGGGTTTGCAAAGCTGCCTCTGGTTGGTTGACAAGGCATTCTTTGATTGACAAGGCATCGGACCCTCCCCTTCACCTCATAGCTCACCAATTAACCCATTAACCAACGCATAGCCAAACCACTTGAAGGATTCCTGTTAATCTCTTTTCCTTAGGGTGTCCCTATTTTCAAAGGAGAAATGTTGGGGGGTATGGAGTTCTCCGACTCCCAAGCCGTCTGAAGGCAATCCTGTACAGTGAAGGGTTTTTTTTTTAAAAAACGTCTAGTTTTTTATTATGTTTTTACACATCATGGATGCCGCCCAGAGCGGCCGGGGCAACCCAGTGAGTTGTGTGGAGTATAAAGAATAAAATTACCATTATGAAATGGGGCGTCCCTGTGTCTCTGTGTGTGCGTGCTTGTGTAATGCACTTGGAGGGAAGAGCTGGCTGGAACTCTAAACAGAAGCAGCAGAACACACTGCAACAATTGGGTGCTTGTCCCATTTGTGACATACCACAGATGAAGTCCCCACTTTGAAGCATTTACCATATAGAAATCCTCCTCCTCCTTTTGGCTGACCACTGTAAAAGCATGAGACCAAAGGAGCTGGACAGAAAGAGGAAACGTTGCACAATCTGGAAGAGTGTGAAAGAAGGAAAGAGTGGTAAAGGAAATAAAGAAAACAAAAAACCTGAGATTAGGTGGGGGGGGGGGGAGAGAAGAAGAAAAGTCAAATCCAGAGGGAAAAGAGAGAGAGAAATTGGGCGGCCAATGGCCTGAGCGCAGGCCAATGGCCTGAGCGCGCAGGCCAATGGCCTGAGCGCTCAGGCCATTGGCCGCCCAATTTCTCTCTCTCTTTTCCCTCTGGATTTGACTTTTCTTCTTCTCTCCCCCCCCCCACCTAATCTCAGGTTTTTTGTTTTCTTTATTAACCCAGTGAGTTGTGTGGAGTATAAAGAATAAAATTACCATTATGAAATGGGGCGTCCCTGTGTCTCTGTGTGTGCGTGCTTGTGTAATGCACTTGGAGGGAAGAGCTGGCTGGAAATCTAAACAGAAGCAGCAGAACACACTGCAACAATTGGGTGCTTGTCCCATTTGTGACATACCACAGATGAAGTCCCCACTTTGAAGCATTTACCATATAGAAATCCTCCTCCTCCTTTTGGCTGACCACTGTAAAAGCATGAGACCAAAGGAGCTGGACAGAAAGAGAAAACGTTGCACAATCTGGAAGAGTGTGAAAGAAGGAAAGAGTGGTAAAGGAAATAAAGAAAACAAAAAACCTGAGATTAGGTGGGGGGGGGGGGAGAGAAGAAGAAAAGTCAAATCCAGAGGGAAAAGAGAGAGAGAAATTGGGCGGCCAATGGCCTGAGCGCAGGCCAATGGCCTGAGCGCAGGCCAATGGCCTGAGCGCAGGCCAATGGCCTGAGCGCAGGCCAATGGCCTGAGCGCAGGCCAATGGCCTGAGCGCAGGCCAATGGCCTGAGCGCAGGCCAATGGCCTGAGCGCAGGCCAATGGCCTGAGCGCAGGCCAATGGCCTGAGCGCAGGCCAATGGCCTGAGCGCAGGCCAATGGCCTGAGCGCAGGCCAATGGCCTGAGCGCAGGCCAATGGCCTGAGCGCAGGCCAATGGCCTGAGCGCAGGCCAATGGCCTGAGCGCAGGCCAATGGCCTGAGCGCAGGCCAATGGCCTGAGCGCAGGCCAATGGCCTGAGCGCAGGCCAGGCCTGCTGGTTTTATACCTACTGCTGGGAGTGAAAAAGCTGCCTCTGATTGGTTGACAAGGCTGCTGGCATTGACAAACGGCTTCTGGTTGGTTGACAAGGCTGCTGGCTTTGCAAAGCTGCCTCTGGTTGGTTGACAAGGCTGCTGGCATTGACAAACGGCTTCTGGTTGGTTGACAAGGCTGCTGGGTTTGCAAAGCTGCCTCTGGTTGGTTGACAAGGCATTCTTTGATTGACAAGGCATCGGACCCTCCCCTTCACCTCATAGCTCACCAATTAACCCATTAACCAACGCATAGCCAAACCACTTGAAGGATTCCTGTTAATCTCTTTTCCTTAGGGTGTCCCTATTTTCAAAGGAGAAATGTTGGGGGGTATGGAGTTCTCCGACTCCCAAGCCGTCTGAAGGCAATCCTGTACAGTGAAGGGTTTTTTTTAAAAAAACGTCTAGTTTTTTATTATGTTTTTACACATCATGGATGCCGCCCAGAGCGGCCGGGGCAACCCAGTGAGTTGTGTGGAGTATAAAGAATAAAATTACCATTATGAAATGGGGCGTCCCTGTGTCTCTGTGTGTGCGTGCTTGTGTAATGCACTTGGAGGGAAGAGCTGGCTGGAACTCTAAACAGAAGCAGCAGAACACACTGCAACAATTGGGTGCTTGTCCCATTTGTGACATACCACAGATGAAGTCCCCACTTTGAAGCATTTACCATATAGAAATCCTCCTCCTCCTTTTGGCTGACCACTGTAAAAGCATGAGACCAAAGGAGCTGGACAGAAAGAGGAAACGTTGCACAATCTGGAAGAGTGTGAAAGAAGGAAAGAGTGGTAAAGGAAATAAAGAAAACAAAAAACCTGAGATTAGGTGGGGGGGGGGAGAGAAGAAGAAAAGTCAAATCCAGAGGGAAAAGAGAGAGAGAAATTGGGCGGCCAATGGCCTGAGCGCAGGCCAATGGCCTGCTGGTTTTATACCTACTGCTGGGAGTGAAAAAGCTGCCTCTGATTGGTTGACAAGGCTGCTGGCATTGACAAACGGCTTCTGGTTGGTTGACAAGGCTGCTGGCTTTGCAAAGCTGCCTCTGGTTGGTTGACAAGGCTGCTGGCATTGACAAACGGCTTCTGGTTGGTTGACAAGGCTGCTGGGTTTGCAAAGCTGCCTCTGGTTGGTTGACAAGGCATTCTTTGATTGACAAGGCATCGGACCCTCCCCTTCACCTCATAGCTCACCAATTAACCCATTAACCAACGCATAGCCAAACCACTTGAAGGATTCCTGTTAATCTCTTTTCCTTAGGGTGTCCCTATTTTCAAAGGAGAAATGTTGGGGGGTATGGAGTTCTCCGACTCCCAAGCCGTCTGAAGGCAATCCTGTACAGTGAAGGGGTTTTTTTAAAAAAACGTCTAGTTTTTTATTATGTTTTTACACATCATGGATGCCGCCCAGAGCGGCCGGGGCAACCCAGTGAGTTGTGTGGAGTATAAAGAATAAAATTACCATTATGAAATGGGGCGTCCCTGTGTCTCTGTGTGTGCGTGCTTGTGTAATGCACTTGGAGGGAAGAGCTGGCTGGAACTCTAAACAGAAGCAGCAGAACACACTGCAACAATTGGGTGCTTGTCCCATTTGTGACATACCACAGATGAAGTCCCCACTTTGAAGCATTTACCATATAGAAATCCTCCTCCTCCTTTTGGCTGACCACTGTAAAAGCATGAGACCAAAGGAGCTGGACAGAAAGAGGAAACGTTGCACAATCTGGAAGAGTGTGAAAGAAGGAAAGAGTGGTAAAGGAAATAAAGAAAACAAAAAACCTGAGATTAGGTGGGGGGGGGGAGAGAAGAAGAAAAGTCAAATCCAGAGGGAAAAGAGAGAGAGAAATTGGGCGGCCAATGGCCTGAGCGCGCAGGCCAATGGCCTGAGCGCTCAGGCCATTGGCCGCCCAATTTCTCTCTCTCTTTTCCCTCTGGATTTGACTTTTCTTCTTCTCTCCCCCCCCCCACCTAATCTCAGGTTTTTTGTTTTCTTTATTAACCCAGTGAGTTGTGTGGAGTATAAAGAATAAAATTACCATTATGAAATGGGGCGTCCCTGTGTCTCTGTGTGTGCGTGCTTGTGTAATGCACTTGGAGGGAAGAGCTGGCTGGAACTCTAAACAGAAGCAGCAGAACACACTGCAACAATTGGGTGCTTGTCCCATTTGTGACATACCACAGATGAAGTCCCCACTTTGAAGCATTTACCATATAGAAATCCTCCTCCTCCTTTTGGCTGACCACTGTAAAAGCATGAGACCAAAGGAGCTGGACAGAAAGAGGAAACGTTGCACAATCTGGAAGAGTGTGAAAGAAGGAAAGAGTGGTAAAGGAAATAAAGAAAACAAAAAACCTGAGATTAGGTGGGGGGGGGGAGAGAAGAAGAAAAGTCAAATCCAGAGGGAAAAGAGAGAGAGAAATTGGGCGGCCAATGGCCTGAGCGCAGGCCAATGGCCTGAGCGCTCAGGCCATTGGCCGCCCAATTTCTCTCTCTCTTTTCCCTCTGGATTTGACTTTTCTTCTTCTCTCCCCCCCCCCCACCTAATCTCAGGTTTTTTGTTTTCTTTATTAACCCAGTGAGTTGTGTGGAGTATAAAGAATAAAATTACCATTATGAAATGGGGCGTCCCTGTGTCTCTGTGTGTGCGTGCTTGTGTAATGCACTTGGAGGGAAGAGCTGGCTGGAACTCTAAACAGAAGCAGCAGAACACACTGCAACAATTGGGTGCTTGTCCCATTTGTGACATACCACAGATGAAGTCCCCACTTTGAAGCATTTACCATATAGAAATCCTCCTCCTCCTTTTGGCTGACCACTGTAAAAGCATGAGACCAAAGGAGCTGGACAGAAAGAGGAAACGTTGCACAATCTGGAAGAGTGTGAAAGAAGGAAAGAGTGGTAAAGGAAATAAAGAAAACAAAAAACCTGAGATTAGGTGGGGGGGGGGGAGAGAAGAAGAAAAGTCAAATCCAGAGGGAAAAGAGAGAGAGAAATTGGGCGGCCAATGGCCTGAGCGCAGGCCAATGGCCTGAGCGCAGGCCAATGGCCTGCTGGTTTTATACCTACTGCTGGGAGTGAAAAAGCTGCCTCTGATTGGTTGACAAGGCTGCTGGCATTGACAAACGGCTTCTGGTTGGTTGACAAGGCTGCTGGCTTTGCAAAGCTGCCTCTGGTTGGTTGACAAGGCTGCTGGCATTGACAAACGGCTTCTGGTTGGTTGACAAGGCTGCTGGGTTTGCAAAGCTGCCTCTGGTTGGTTGACAAGGCATTCTTTGATTGACAAGGCATCGGACCCTCCCCTTCACCTCATAGCTCACCAATTAACCCATTAACCAACGCATAGCCAAACCACTTGAAGGATTCCTGTTAATCTCTTTTCCTTAGGGTGTCCCTATTTTCAAAGGAGAAATGTTGGGGGGTATGGAGTTCTCCGACTCCCAAGCCGTCTGAAGGCAATCCTGTACAGTGAAGGGTTTTTTTTTAAAAAAACGTCTAGTTTTTTATTATGTTTTTACACATCATGGATGCCGCCCAGAGCGGCCGGGGCAACCCAGTGAGTTGTGTGGAGTATAAAGAATAAAATTACCATTATGAAATGGGGCGTCCCTGTGTCTCTGTGTGTGCGTGCTTGTGTAATGCACTTGGAGGGAAGAGCTGGCTGGAACTCTAAACAGAAGCAGCAGAACACACTGCAACAATTGGGTGCTTGTCCCATTTGTGACATACCACAGATGAAGTCCCCACTTTGAAGCATTTACCATATAGAAATCCTCCTCCTCCTTTTGGCTGACCACTGTAAAAGCATGAGACCAAAGGAGCTGGACAGAAAGAGGAAACGTTGCACAATCTGGAAGAGTGTGAAAGAAGGAAAGAGTGGTAAAGGAAATAAAGAAAACAAAAAACCTGAGATTAGGTGGGGGGGGGGAGAGAAGAAGAAAAGTCAAATCCAGAGGGAAAAGAGAGAGAGAAATTGGGCGGCCAATGGCCTGAGCGCGCAGGCCAATGGCCTGAGCGCGCAGGCCAATGGCCTGAGCGCGCAGGCCAATGGCCTGAGCGCGCAGGCCAATGGCCTGAGCGCGCAGGCCAATGGCCTGAGCGCGCAGGCCAATGGCCTGAGCGCAGGCCAGGCCTGCTGGTTTTATACCTACTGCTGGGAGTGAAAAAGCTGCCTCTGATTGGTTGACAAGGCTGCTGGCATTGACAAACGGCTTCTGGTTGGTTGACAAGGCTGCTGGCTTTGCAAAGCTGCCTCTGGTTGGTTGACAAGGCTGCTGGCATTGACAAACGGCTTCTGGTTGGTTGACAAGGCTGCTGGGTTTGCAAAGCTGCCTCTGGTTGGTTGACAAGGCATTCTTTGATTGACAAGGCATCGGACCCTCCCCTTCACCTCATAGCTCACCAATTAACCCATTAACCAACGCATAGCCAAACCACTTGAAGGATTCCTGTTAATCTCTTTTCCTTAGGGTGTCCCTATTTTCAAAGGAGAAATGTTGGGGGGTATGGAGTTCTCCGACTCCCAAGCCGTCTGAAGGCAATCCTGTACAGTGAAGGGTTTTTTTTAAAAAAACGTCTAGTTTTTTATTATGTTTTTACACATCATGGATGCCGCCCAGAGCGGCCGGGGCAACCCAGTGAGTTGTGTGGAGTATAAAGAATAAAATTACCATTATGAAATGGGGCGTCCCTGTGTCTCTGTGTGTGCGTGCTTGTGTAATGCACTTGGAGGGAAGAGCTGGCTGGAACTCTAAACAGAAGCAGCAGAACACACTGCAACAATTGGGTGCTTGTCCCATTTGTGACATACCACAGATGAAGTCCCCACTTTGAAGCATTTACCATATAGAAATCCTCCTCCTCCTTTTGGCTGACCACTGTAAAAGCATGAGACCAAAGGAGCTGGACAGAAAGAGGAAACGTTGCACAATCTGGAAGAGTGTGAAAGAAGGAAAGAGTGGTAAAGGAAATAAAGAAAGCAAAAAACCTGAGATTAGGTGGGGGGGGGGGAGAGAAGAAGAAAAGTCAAATCCAGAGGGAAAAGAGAGAGAGAAATTGGGCGGCCAATGGCCTGAGCGCAGGCCAATGGCCTGAGCGCAGGCCAATGGCCTGAGCGCAGGCCAATGGCCTGCTGGTTTTATACCTACTGCTGGGAGTGAAAAAGCTGCCTCTGATTGGTTGACAAGGCTGCTGGCATTGACAAACGGCTTCTGGTTGGTTGACAAGGCTGCTGGCTTTGCAAAGCTGCCTCTGGTTGGTTGACAAGGCTGCTGGCATTGACAAACGGCTTCTGGTTGGTTGACAAGGCTGCTGGGTTTGCAAAGCTGCCTCTGGTTGGTTGACAAGGCATTCTTTGATTGACAAGGCATCGGACCCTCCCCTTCACCTCATAGCTCACCAATTAACCCATTAACCAACGCATAGCCAAACCACTTGAAGGATTCCTGTTAATCTCTTTTCCTTAGGGTGTCCCTATTTTCAAAGGAGAAATGTTGGGGGGTATGGAGTTCTCCGACTCCCAAGCCGTCTGAAGGCAATCCTGTACAGTGAAGGGTTTTTTTTTAAAAAAACGTCTAGTTTTTTATTATGTTTTTACACATCATGGATGCCGCCCAGAGCGGCCGGGGCAACCCAGTGAGTTGTGTGGAGTATAAAGAATAAAATTACCATTATGAAATGGGGCGTCCCTGTGTCTCTGTGTGTGCGTGCTTGTGTAATGCACTTGGAGGGAAGAGCTGGCTGGAACTCTAAACAGAAGCAGCAGAACACACTGCAACAATTGGGTGCTTGTCCCATTTGTGACATACCACAGATGAAGTCCCCACTTTGAAGCATTTACCATATAGAAATCCTCCTCCTCCTTTTGGCTGACCACTGTAAAAGCATGAGACCAAAGGAGCTGGACAGAAAGAGGAAACGTTGCACAATCTGGAAGAGTGTGAAAGAAGGAAAGAGTGGTAAAGGAAATAAAGAAAACAAAAAACCTGAGATTAGGTGGGGGGGGGGAGAGAAGAAGAAAAGTCAAATCCAGAGGGAAAAGAGAGAGAGAAATTGGGCGGCCAATGGCCTGAGCGCGCAGGCCAATGGCCTGAGCGCGCAGGCCAATGGCCTGAGCGCGCAGGCCAATGGCCTGAGCGCAGGCCAGGCCTGCTGGTTTTATACCTACTGCTGGGAGTGAAAAAGCTGCCTCTGATTGGTTGACAAGGCTGCTGGCATTGACAAACGGCTTCTGGTTGGTTGACAAGGCTGCTGGCTTTGCAAAGCTGCCTCTGGTTGGTTGACAAGGCTGCTGGCATTGACAAACGGCTTCTGGTTGGTTGACAAGGCTGCTGGGTTTGCAAAGCTGCCTCTGGTTGGTTGACAAGGCATTCTTTGATTGACAAGGCATCGGACCCTCCCCTTCACCTCATAGCTCACCAATTAACCCATTAACCAACGCATAGCCAAACCACTTGAAGGATTCCTGTTAATCTCTTTTCCTTAGGGTGTCCCTATTTTCAAAGGAGAAATGTTGGGGGGTATGGAGTTCTCCGACTCCCAAGCCGTCTGAAGGCAATCCTGTACAGTGAAGGGTTTTTTTTAAAAAAACGTCTAGTTTTTTATTATGTTTTTACACATCATGGATGCCGCCCAGAGCGGCCGGGGCAACCCAGTGAGTTGTGTGGAGTATAAAGAATAAAATTACCATTATGAAATGGGGCGTCCCTGTGTCTCTGTGTGTGCGTGCTTGTGTAATGCACTTGGAGGGAAGAGCTGGCTGGAACTCTAAACAGAAGCAGCAGAACACACTGCAACAATTGGGTGCTTGTCCCATTTGTGACATACCACAGATGAAGTCCCCACTTTGAAGCATTTACCATATAGAAATCCTCCTCCTCCTTTTGGCTGACCACTGTAAAAGCATGAGACCAAAGGAGCTGGACAGAAAGAGGAAACGTTGCACAATCTGGAAGAGTGTGAAAGAAGGAAAGAGTGGTAAAGGAAATAAAGAAAGCAAAAAACCTGAGATTAGGTGGGGGGGGGGGGAGAGAAGAAGAAAAGTCAAATCCAGAGGGAAAAGAGAGAGAGAAATTGGGCGGCCAATGGCCTGAGCGCAGGCCAATGGCCTGAGCGCAGGCCAATGGCCTGAGCGCAGGCCAATGGCCTGAGCGCAGGCCAATGGCCTGAGCGCAGGCCAATGGCCTGAGCGCAGGCCAATGGCCTGAGCGCAGGCCAATGGCCTGAGCGCAGGCCAATGGCCTGAGCGCAGGCCAATGGCCTGAGCGCAGGCCAATGGCCTGAGCGCAGGCCAATGGCCTGAGCGCAGGCCAATGGCCTGAGCGCAGGCCAATGGCCTGAGCGCAGGCCAATGGCCTGAGCGCAGGCCAATGGCCTGAGCGCAGGCCAATGGCCTGAGCGCAGGCCAATGGCCTGAGCGCAGGCCAATGGCCTGAGCGCAGGCCAATGGCCTGAGCGCAGGCCAATGGCCTGAGCGCAGGCCAATGGCCTGAGCGCAGGCCAATGGCCTGAGCGCAGGCCAATGGCCTGAGCGCAGGCCAATGGCCTGAGCGCAGGCCAATGGCCTGAGCGCAGGCCAATGGCCTGAGCGCAGGCCAATGGCCTGAGCGCAGGCCAGGCCTGCTGGTTTTATACCTACTGCTGGGAGTGAAAAAGCTGCCTCTGATTGGTTGACAAGGCTGCTGGCATTGACAAACGGCTTCTGGTTGGTTGACAAGGCTGCTGGCTTTGCAAAGCTGCCTCTGGTTGGTTGACAAGGCTGCTGGCATTGACAAACGGCTTCTGGTTGGTTGACAAGGCTGCTGGGTTTGCAAAGCTGCCTCTGGTTGGTTGACAAGGCATTCTTTGATTGACAAGGCATCGGACCCTCCCCTTCACCTCATAGCTCACCAATTAACCCATTAACCAACGCATAGCCAAACCACTTGAAGGATTCCTGTTAATCTCTTTTCCTTAGGGTGTCCCTATTTTCAAAGGAGAAATGTTGGGGGGTATGGAGTTCTCCGACTCCCAAGCCGTCTGAAGGCAATCCTGTACAGTGAAGGGTTTTTTTTAAAAAAACGTCTAGTT
Organism: Podarcis muralis; assembly: GCF_964188315.1. Lineage (NCBI taxonomy): Eukaryota > Metazoa > Chordata > Lepidosauria > Squamata > Lacertidae > Podarcis > Podarcis muralis. Next base: position 18,644 of record NW_027554782.1, read on the forward strand.
TTTTATTATGTTTTTACACATCATGGATGCCGCCCAGAGCGGCCGGGGCAACCCAGTGAGTTGTGTGGAGTATAAAGAATAAAATTACCATTATGAAATGGGGCGTCCCTGTGTCTCTGTGTGTGCGTGCTTGTGTAATGCACTTGGAGGGAAGAGCTGGCTGGAACTCTAAACAGAAGCAGCAGAACACACTGCAACAATTGGGTGCTTGTCCCATTTGTGACATACCACAGATGAAGTCCCCACTTTGAAGCATTTACCATATAGAAATCCTCCTCCTCCTTTTGGCTGACCACTGTAAAAGCATGAGACCAAAGGAGCTGGACAGAAAGAGGAAACGTTGCACAATCTGGAAGAGTGTGAAAGAAGGAAAGAGTGGTAAAGGAAATAAAGAAAGCAAAAAACCTGAGATTAGGTGGGGGGGGGGGGAGAGAAGAAGAAAAGTCAAATCCAGAGGGAAAAGAGAGAGAGAAATTGGGCGGCCAATGGCCTGAGCGCAGGCCAATGGCCTGAGCGCAGGCCAATGGCCTGAGCGCAGGCCAATGGCCTGAGCGCAGGCCAATGGCCTGAGCGCAGGCCAATGGCCTGAGCGCAGGCCAATGGCCTGAGCGCAGGCCAATGGCCTGAGCGCAGGCCAATGGCCTGAGCGCAGGCCAATGGCCTGAGCGCAGGCCAATGGCCTGAGCGCAGGCCAATGGCCTGAGCGCAGGCCAATGGCCTGAGCGCAGGCCAATGGCCTGAGCGCAGGCCAATGGCCTGAGCGCAGGCCAATGGCCTGAGCGCAGGCCAATGGCCTGAGCGCAGGCCAGGCCTGCTGGTTTTATACCTACTGCTGGGAGTGAAAAAGCTGCCTCTGATTGGTTGACAAGGCTGCTGGCATTGACAAACGGCTTCTGGTTGGTTGACAAGGCTGCTGGCTTTGCAAAGCTGCCTCTGGTTGGTTGACAAGGCTGCTGGCATTGACAAACGGCTTCTGGTTGGTTGACAAGGCTGCTGGGTTTGCAAAGCTGCCTCTGGTTGGTTGACAAGGCATTCTTTGATTGACAAGGCATCGGACCCTCCCCTTCACCTCATAGCTCACCAATTAACCCATTAACCAACGCATAGCCAAACCACTTGAAGGATTCCTGTTAATCTCTTTTCCTTAGGGTGTCCCTATTTTCAAAGGAGAAATGTTGGGGGGTATGGAGTTCTCCGACTCCCAAGCCGTCTGAAGGCAATCCTGTACAGTGAAGGGTTTTTTTTAAAAAAACGTCTAGTTTTTTATTATGTTTTTACACATCATGGATGCCGCCCAGAGCGGCCGGGGCAACCCAGTGAGTTGTGTGGAGTATAAAGAATAAAATTACCATTATGAAATGGGGCGTCCCTGTGTCTCTGTGTGTGCGTGCTTGTGTAATGCACTTGGAGGGAAGAGCTGGCTGGAACTCTAAACAGAAGCAGCAGAACACACTGCAACAATTGGGTGCTTGTCCCATTTGTGACATACCACAGATGAAGTCCCCACTTTGAAGCATTTACCATATAGAAATCCTCCTCCTCCTTTTGGCTGACCACTGTAAAAGCATGAGACCAAAGGAGCTGGACAGAAAGAGGAAACGTTGCACAATCTGGAAGAGTGTGAAAGAAGGAAAGAGTGGTAAAGGAAATAAAGAAAGCAAAAAACCTGAGATTAGGTGGGGGGGGGGGAGAGAAGAAGAAAAGTCAAATCCAGAGGGAAAAGAGAGAGAGAAATTGGGCGGCCAATGGCCTGAGCGCAGGCCAATGGCCTGAGCGCAGGCCAATGGCCTGAGCGCAGGCCAATGGCCTGAGCGCAGGCCAATGGCCTGAGCGCAGGCCAATGGCCTGAGCGCAGGCCAATGGCCTGAGCGCAGGCCAATGGCCTGAGCGCAGGCCAATGGCCTGAGCGCAGGCCAATGGCCTGAGCGCAGGCCAATGGCCTGAGCGCAGGCCAATGGCCTGAGCGCAGGCCAATGGCCTGAGCGCAGGCCAATGGCCTGAGCGCAGGCCAATGGCCTGAGCGCAGGCCAATGGCCTGAGCGCAGGCCAATGGCCTGAGCGCAGGCCAATGGCCTGAGCGCAGGCCAATGGCCTGAGCGCAGGCCAATGGCCTGAGCGCAGGCCAATGGCCTGAGCGCAGGCCAATGGCCTGAGCGCAGGCCAGGCCTGCTGGTTTTATACCTACTGCTGGGAGTGAAAAAGCTGCCTCTGATTGGTTGACAAGGCTGCTGGCATTGACAAACGGCTTCTGGTTGGTTGACAAGGCTGCTGGCTTTGCAAAGCTGCCTCTGGTTGGTTGACAAGGCTGCTGGCATTGACAAACGGCTTCTGGTTGGTTGACAAGGCTGCTGGGTTTGCAAAGCTGCCTCTGGTTGGTTGACAAGGCATTCTTTGATTGACAAGGCATCGGACCCTCCCCTTCACCTCATAGCTCACCAATTAACCCATTAACCAACGCATAGCCAAACCACTTGAAGGATTCCTGTTAATCTCTTTTCCTTAGGGTGTCCCTATTTTCAAAGGAGAAATGTTGGGGGGTATGGAGTTCTCCGACTCCCAAGCCGTCTGAAGGCAATCCTGTACAGTGAAGGGTTTTTTTTAAAAAAACGTCTAGTTTTTTATTATGTTTTTACACATCATGGATGCCGCCCAGAGCGGCCGGGGCAACCCAGTGAGTTGTGTGGAGTATAAAGAATAAAATTACCATTATGAAATGGGGCGTCCCTGTGTCTCTGTGTGTGCGTGCTTGTGTAATGCACTTGGAGGGAAGAGCTGGCTGGAACTCTAAACAGAAGCAGCAGAACACACTGCAACAATTGGGTGCTTGTCCCATTTGTGACATACCACAGATGAAGTCCCCACTTTGAAGCATTTACCATATAGAAATCCTCCTCCTCCTTTTGGCTGACCACTGTAAAAGCATGAGACCAAAGGAGCTGGACAGAAAGAGGAAACGTTGCACAATCTGGAAGAGTGTGAAAGAAGGAAAGAGTGGTAAAGGAAATAAAGAAAGCAAAAAACCTGAGATTAGGTGGGGGGGGGGGAGAGAAGAAGAAAAGTCAAATCCAGAGGGAAAAGAGAGAGAGAAATTGGGCGGCCAATGGCCTGAGCGCAGGCCAATGGCCTGAGCGCAGGCCAATGGCCTGAGCGCAGGCCAATGGCCTGAGCGCAGGCCAATGGCCTGAGCGCAGGCCAATGGCCTGAGCGCAGGCCAATGGCCTGAGCGCAGGCCAATGGCCTGAGCGCAGGCCAATGGCCTGAGCGCAGGCCAATGGCCTGAGCGCAGGCCAATGGCCTGAGCGCAGGCCAATGGCCTGAGCGCAGGCCAATGGCCTGAGCGCAGGCCAATGGCCTGAGCGCAGGCCAATGGCCTGAGCGCAGGCCAATGGCCTGAGCGCAGGCCAATGGCCTGAGCGCAGGCCAATGGCCTGAGCGCAGGCCAGGCCTGCTGGTTTTATACCTACTGCTGGGAGTGAAAAAGCTGCCTCTGATTGGTTGACAAGGCTGCTGGCATTGACAAACGGCTTCTGGTTGGTTGACAAGGCTGCTGGCTTTGCAAAGCTGCCTCTGGTTGGTTGACAAGGCTGCTGGCATTGACAAACGGCTTCTGGTTGGTTGACAAGGCTGCTGGGTTTGCAAAGCTGCCTCTGGTTGGTTGACAAGGCATTCTTTGATTGACAAGGCATCGGACCCTCCCCTTCACCTCATAGCTCACCAATTAACCCATTAACCAACGCATAGCCAAACCACTTGAAGGATTCCTGTTAATCTCTTTTCCTTAGGGTGTCCCTATTTTCAAAGGAGAAATGTTGGGGGGTATGGAGTTCTCCGACTCCCAAGCCGTCTGAAGGCAATCCTGTACAGTGAAGGGTTTTTTTTAAAAAAACGTCTAGTTTTTTATTATGTTTTTACACATCATGGATGCCGCCCAGAGCGGCCGGGGCAACCCAGTGAGTTGTGTGGAGTATAAAGAATAAAATTACCATTATGAAATGGGGCGTCCCTGTGTCTCTGTGTGTGCGTGCTTGTGTAATGCACTTGGAGGGAAGAGCTGGCTGGAACTCTAAACAGAAGCAGCAGAACACACTGCAACAATTGGGTGCTTGTCCCATTTGTGACATACCACAGATGAAGTCCCCACTTTGAAGCATTTACCATATAGAAATCCTCCTCCTCCTTTTGGCTGACCACTGTAAAAGCATGAGACCAAAGGAGCTGGACAGAAAGAGGAAACGTTGCACAATCTGGAAGAGTGTGAAAGAAGGAAAGAGTGGTAAAGGAAATAAAGAAAGCAAAAAACCTGAGATTAGGTGGGGGGGGGGGAGAGAAGAAGAAAAGTCAAATCCAGAGGGAAAAGAGAGAGAGAAATTGGGCGGCCAATGGCCTGAGCGCAGGCCAATGGCCTGAGCGCAGGCCAATGGCCTGAGCGCAGGCCAATGGCCTGAGCGCAGGCCAATGGCCTGAGCGCAGGCCAATGGCCTGAGCGCAGGCCAATGGCCTGAGCGCAGGCCAATGGCCTGAGCGCAGGCCAATGGCCTGAGCGCAGGCCAATGGCCTGAGCGCAGGCCAATGGCCTGAGCGCAGGCCAATGGCCTGAGCGCAGGCCAATGGCCTGAGCGCAGGCCAATGGCCTGAGCGCAGGCCAATGGCCTGAGCGCAGGCCAATGGCCTGAGCGCAGGCCAATGGCCTGAGCGCAGGCCAATGGCCTGAGCGCAGGCCAATGGCCTGAGCGCAGGCCAGGCCTGCTGGTTTTATACCTACTGCTGGGAGTGAAAAAGCTGCCTCTGATTGGTTGACAAGGCTGCTGGCATTGACAAACGGCTTCTGGTTGGTTGACAAGGCTGCTGGCTTTGCAAAGCTGCCTCTGGTTGGTTGACAAGGCTGCTGGCATTGACAAACGGCTTCTGGTTGGTTGACAAGGCTGCTGGGTTTGCAAAGCTGCCTCTGGTTGGTTGACAAGGCATTCTTTGATTGACAAGGCATCGGACCCTCCCCTTCACCTCATAGCTCACCAATTAACCCATTAACCAACGCATAGCCAAACCACTTGAAGGATTCCTGTTAATCTCTTTTCCTTAGGGTGTCCCTATTTTCAAAGGAGAAATGTTGGGGGGTATGGAGTTCTCCGACTCCCAAGCCGTCTGAAGGCAATCCTGTACAGTGAAGGGTTTTTTTAAAAAAAACGTCTAGTTTTTTATTATGTTTTTACACATCATGGATGCCGCCCAGAGCGGCCGGGGCAACCCAGTGAGTTGTGTGGAGTATAAAGAATAAAATTACCATTATGAAATGGGGCGTCCCTGTGTCTCTGTGTGTGCGTGCTTGTGTAATGCACTTGGAGGGAAGAGCTGGCTGGAACTCTAAACAGAAGCAGCAGAACACACTGCAACAATTGGGTGCTTGTCCCATTTGTGACATACCACAGATGAAGTCCCCACTTTGAAGCATTTACCATATAGAAATCCTCCTCCTCCTTTTGGCTGACCACTGTAAAAGCATGAGACCAAAGGAGCTGGACAGAAAGAGGAAACGTTGCACAATCTGGAAGAGTGTGAAAGAAGGAAAGAGTGGTAAAGGAAATAAAGAAAACAAAAAACCTGAGATTAGGTGGGGGGGGGGGAGAGAAGAAGAAAAGTCAAATCCAGAGGGAAAAGAGAGAGAGAAATTGGGCGGCCAATGGCCTGAGCGCAGGCCAATGGCCTGAGCGCAGGCCAATGGCCTGCTGGTTTTATACCTACTGCTGGGAGTGAAAAAGCTGCCTCTGATTGGTTGACAAGGCTGCTGGCATTGACAAACGGCTTCTGGTTGGTTGACAAGGCTGCTGGCTTTGCAAAGCTGCCTCTGGTTGGTTGACAAGGCTGCTGGCATTGACAAACGGCTTCTGGTTGGTTGACAAGGCTGCTGGGTTTGCAAAGCTGCCTCTGGTTGGTTGACAAGGCATTCTTTGATTGACAAGGCATCGGACCCTCCCCTTCACCTCATAGCTCACCAATTAACCCATTAACCAACGCATAGCCAAACCACTTGAAGGATTCCTGTTAATCTCTTTTCCTTAGGGTGTCCCTATTTTCAAAGGAGAAATGTTGGGGGGTATGGAGTTCTCCGACTCCCAAGCCGTCTGAAGGCAATCCTGTACAGTGAAGGGTTTTTTTTAAAAAAACGTCTAGTTTTTTATTATGTTTTTACACATCATGGATGCCGCCCAGAGCGGCCGGGGCAACCCAGTGAGTTGTGTGGAGTATAAAGAATAAAATTACCATTATGAAATGGGGCGTCCCTGTGTCTCTGTGTGTGCGTGCTTGTGTAATGCACTTGGAGGGAAGAGCTGGCTGGAACTCTAAACAGAAGCAGCAGAACACACTGCAACAATTGGGTGCTTGTCCCATTTGTGACATACCACAGATGAAGTCCCCACTTTGAAGCATTTACCATATAGAAATCCTCCTCCTCCTTTTGGCTGACCACTGTAAAAGCATGAGACCAAAGGAGCTGGACAGAAAGAGGAAACGTTGCACAATCTGGAAGAGTGTGAAAGAAGGAAAGAGTGGTAAAGGAAATAAAGAAAACAAAAAACCTGAGATTAGGTGGGGGGGGGGAGAGAAGAAGAAAAGTCAAATCCAGAGGGAAAAGAGAGAGAGAAATTGGGCGGCCAATGGCCTGAGCGCAGGCCAATGGCCTGAGCGCGCAGGCCAATGGCCTGAGCGCTCAGGCCATTGGCCGCCCAATTTCTCTCTCTCTTTTCCCTCTGGATTTGACTTTTCTTCTTCTCTCCCCCCCCCCACCTAATCTCAGGTTTTTTGTTTTCTTTATTAACCCAGTGAGTTGTGTGGAGTATAAAGAATAAAATTACCATTATGAAATGGGGCGTCCCTGTGTCTCTGTGTGTGCGTGCTTGTGTAATGCACTTGGAGGGAAGAGCTGGCTGGAACTCTAAACAGAAGCAGCAGAACACACTGCAACAATTGGGTGCTTGTCCCATTTGTGACATACCACAGATGAAGTCCCCACTTTGAAGCATTTACCATATAGAAATCCTCCTCCTCCTTTTGGCTGACCACTGTAAAAGCATGAGACCAAAGGAGCTGGACAGAAAGAGGAAACGTTGCACAATCTGGAAGAGTGTGAAAGAAGGAAAGAGTGGTAAAGGAAATAAAGAAAACAAAAAACCTGAGATTAGGTGGGGGGGGGGGGAGAGAAGAAGAAAAGTCAAATCCAGAGGGAAAAGAGAGAGAGAAATTGGGCGGCCAATGGCCTGAGCGCAGGCCAATGGCCTGAGCGCTCAGGCCATTGGCCGCCCAATTTCTCTCTCTCTTTTCCCTCTGGATTTGACTTTTCTTCTTCTCTCCCCCCCCCCACCTAATCTCAGGTTTTTTGTTTTCTTTATTAACCCAGTGAGTTGTGTGGAGTATAAAGAATAAAATTACCATTATGAAATGGGGCGTCCCTGTGTCTCTGTGTGTGCGTGCTTGTGTAATGCACTTGGAGGGAAGAGCTGGCTGGAACTCTAAACAGAAGCAGCAGAACACACTGCAACAATTGGGTGCTTGTCCCATTTGTGACATACCACAGATGAAGTCCCCACTTTGAAGCATTTACCATATAGAAATCCTCCTCCTCCTTTTGGCTGACCACTGTAAAAGCATGAGACCAAAGGAGCTGGACAGAAAGAGGAAACGTTGCACAATCTGGAAGAGTGTGACAGAAGGAAAGAGTGGTAAAGGAAATAAAGAAAACAAAAAACCTGAGATTACGTGGGGGGGGGGGGGAGAGAAGAAGAAAAGTCAAATCCAGAGGGAAAAGAGAGAGAGAAATTGGGCGGCCAATGGCCTGAGCGCAGGCCAATGGCCTGAGCGCAGGCCAATGGCCTGAGCGCAGGCCAATGGCCTGCTGGTTTTATACCTACTGCTGGGAGTGAAAAAGCTGCCTCTGATTGGTTGACAAGGCTGCTGGCATTGACAAACGGCTTCTGGTTGGTTGACAAGGCTGCTGGCTTTGCAAAGCTGCCTCTGGTTGGTTGACAAGGCTGCTGGCATTGACAAACGGCTTCTGGTTGGTTGACAAGGCTGCTGGGTTTGCAAAGCTGCCTCTGGTTGGTTGACAAGGCATTCTTTGATTGACAAGGCATCGGACCCTCCCCTTCACCTCATAGCTCACCAATTAACCCATTAACCAACGCATAGCCAAACCACTTGAAGGATTCCTGTTAATCTCTTTTCCTTAGGGTGTCCCTATTTTCAAAGGAGAAATGTTGGGGGGTATGGAGTTCTCCGACTCCCAAGCCGTCTGAAGGCAATCCTGTACAGTGAAGGGTTTTTTTTAAAAAAACGTCTAGTTTTTTATTATGTTTTTACACATCATGGATGCCGCCCAGAGCGGCCGGGGCAACCCAGTGAGTTGTGTGGAGTATAAAGAATAAAATTACCATTATGAAATGGGGCGTCCCTGTGTCTCTGTGTGTGCGTGCTTGTGTAATGCACTTGGAGGGAAGAGCTGGCTGGAACTCTAAACAGAAGCATCAGAACACACTGCAACAATTGGGTGCTTGTCCCATTTGTGACATACCACAGATGAAGTCCCCACTTTGAAGCATTTACCATATAGAAATCCTCCTCCTCCTTTTGGCTGACCACTGTAAAAGCATGAGACCAAAGGAGCTGGACAGAAAGAGGAAACGTTGCACAATCTGGAAGAGTGTGAAAGAAGGAAAGAGTGGTAAAGGAAATAAAGAAAACAAAAAACCTGAGATTAGGTGGGGGGGGGAGAGAAGAAGAAAAGTCAAATCCAGAGGGAAAAGAGAGAGAGAAATTGGGCGGCCAATGGCCTGAGCGCAGGCCAATGGCCTGAGCGCTCAGGCCATTGGCCGCCCAATTTCTCTCTCTCTTTTCCCTCTGGATTTGACTTTTCTTCTTCTCTCCCCCCCCCCCCACCTAATCTCAGGTTTTTTGTTTTCTTTATTAACCCAGTGAGTTGTGTGGAGTATAAAGAATAAAATTACCATTATGAAATGGGGCGTCCCTGTGTCTCTGTGTGTGCGTGCTTGTGTAATGCACTTGGAGGGAAGAGCTGGCTGGAACTCTAAACAGAAGCAGCAGAACACACTGCAACAATTGGGTGCTTGTCCCATTTGTGACATACCACAGATGAAGTCCCCACTTTGAAGCATTTACCATATAGAAATCCTCCTCCTCCTTTTGGCTGACCACTGTAAAAGCATGAGACCAAAGGAGCTGGACAGAAAGAGGAAACGTTGCACAATCTGGAAGAGTGTGAAAGAAGGAAAGAGTGGTAAAGGAAATAAAGAAAACAAAAAACCTGAGATTAGGTGGGGGGGGGGAGAGAAGAAGAAAAGTCAAATCCAGAGGGAAAAGAGAGAGAGAAATTGGGCGGCCAATGGCCTGAGCGCAGGCCAATGGCCTGAGCGCTCAGGCCATTGGCCGCCCAATTTCTCTCTCTCTTTTCCCTCTGGATTTGACTTTTCTTCTTCTCTCCCCCCCCCCCACCTAATCTCAGGTTTTTTGTTTTCTTTATTAACCCAGTGAGTTGTGTGGAGTATAAAGAATAAAATTACCATTATGAAATGGGGCGTCCCTGTGTCTCTGTGTGTGCGTGCTTGTGTAATGCACTTGGAGGGAAGAGCTGGCTGGAACTCTAAACAGAAGCAGCAGAACACACTGCAACAATTGGGTGCTTGTCCCATTTGTGACATACCACAGATGAAGTCCCCACTTTGAAGCATTTACCATATAGAAATCCTCCTCCTCCTTTTGGCTGACCACTGTAAAAGCATGAGACCAAAGGAGCTGGACAGAAAGAGGAAACGTTGCACAATCTGGAAGAGTGTGAAAGAAGGAAAGAGTGGTAAAGGAAATAAAGAAAACAAAAAACCTGAGATTAGGTGGGGGGGGGGGGGAGAGAAGAAGAAAAGTCAAATCCAGAGGGAAAAGAGAGAGAGAAATTGGGCGGCCAATGGCCTGAGCGCAGGCCAATGGCCTGCTGGTTTTATACCTACTGCTGGGAGTGAAAAAGCTGCCTCTGATTGGTTGACAAGGCTGCTGGCATTGACAAACGGCTTCTGGTTGGTTGACAAGGCTGCTGGCTTTGCAAAGCTGCCTCTGGTTGGTTGACAAGGCTGCTGGCATTGACAAACGGCTTCTGGTTGGTTGACAAGGCTGCTGGGTTTGCAAAGCTGCCTCTGGTTGGTTGACAAGGCATTCTTTGATTGACAAGGCATCGGACCCTCCCCTTCACCTCATAGCTCACCAATTAACCCATTAACCAACGCATAGCCAAACCACTTGAAGGATTCCTGTTAATCTCTTTTCCTTAGGGTGTCCCTATTTTCAAAGGAGAAATGTTGGGGGGTATGGAGTTCTCCGACTCCCAAGCCGTCTGAAGGCAATCCTGTACAGTGAAGGGTTTTTTTTAAAAAAACGTCTAGTTTTTTATTATGTTTTTACACATCATGGATGCCGCCCAGAGCGGCCGGGGCAACCCAGTGAGTTGTGTGGAGTATAAAGAATAAAATTACCATTATGAAATGGGGCGTCCCTGTGTCTCTGTGTGTGCGTGCTTGTGTAATGCACTTGGAGGGAAGAGCTGGCTGGAACTCTAAACAGAAGCAGCAGAACACACTGCAACAATTGGGTGCTTGTCCCATTTGTGACATACCACAGATGAAGTCCCCACTTTGAAGCATTTACCATATAGAAATCCTCCTCCTCCTTTTGGCTGACCACTGTAAAAGCATGAGACCAAAGGAGCTGGACAGAAAGAGGAAACGTTGCACAATCTGGAAGAGTGTGAAAGAAGGAAAGAGTGGTAAAGGAAATAAAGAAAACAAAAAACCTGAGATTAGGTGGGGGGGGGGGGGGAGAGAAGAAGAAAAGTCAAATCCAGAGGGAAAAGAGAGAGAGAAATTGGCCATTGGCCGCCCAATTTCTCTCTCTCTTTTCCCTCTGGATTTGACTTTTCTTCTTCTCTCCCCCCCCCCCACCTAATCTCAGGTTTTTTGTTTTCTTTATTAACCCAGTGAGTTGTGTGGAGTATAAAGAATAAAATTACCATTATGAAATGGGGCGTCCCTGTGTCTCTGTGTGTGCGTGCTTGTGTAATGCACTTGGAGGGAAGAGCTGGCTGGAACTCTAAACAGAAGCAGCAGAACACACTGCAACAATTGGGTGCTTGTCCCATTTGTGACATACCACAGATGAAGTCCCCACTTTGAAGCATTTACCATATAGAAATCCTCCTCCTCCTTTTGGCTGACCACTGTAAAAGCATGAGACCAAAGGAGCTGGACAGAAAGAGGAAACGTTGCACAATCTGGAAGAGTGTGAAAGAAGGAAAGAGTGGTAAAGGAAATAAAGAAAACAAAAAACCTGAGATTAGGTGGGGGGGGGGGAGAGAAGAAGAAAAGTCAAATCCAGAGGGAAAAGAGAGAGAGAAATTGGGCGGCCAATGGCCTGAGCGCAGGCCAATGGCCTAGCGCTCAGGCCATTGGCCGCCCAATTTCTCTCTCTCTTTTCCCTCTGGATTTGACTTTTCTTCTTCTCTCCCCCCCCCCCCACCTAATCTCAGGTTTTTTGTTTTCTTTATTAACCCAGTGAGTTGTGTGGAGTATAAAGAATAAAATTACCATTATGAAATGGGGCGTCCCTGTGTCTCTGTGTGTGCGTGCTTGTGTAATGCACTTGGAGGGAAGAGCTGGCTGGAACTCTAAACAGAAGCAGCAGAACACACTGCAACAATTGGGTGCTTGTCCCATTTGTGACATACCACAGATGAAGTCCCCACTTTGAAGCATTTACCATATAGAAATCCTCCTCCTCCTTTTGGCTGACCACTGTAAAAGCATGAGACCAAAGGAGCTGGACAGAAAGAGGAAACGTTGCACAATCTGGAAGAGTGTGAAAGAAGGAAAGAGTGGTAAAGGAAATAAAGAAAGCAAAAAACCTGAGATTAGGTGGGGGGGGGGGAGAGAAGAAGAAAAGTCAAATCCAGAGGGAAAAGAGAGAGAGAAATTGGGCGGCCAATGGCCTGAGCGCAGGCCAATGGCCTGCTGGTTTTATACCTACTGCTGGGAGTGAAAAGCTGCCTCTGATTGGTTGACAAGGCTGCTGGCATTGACAAACGGCTTCTGGTTGGTTGACAAGGCTGCTGGCTTTGCAAAGCTGCCTCTGGTTGGTTGACAAGGCTGCTGGCATTGACAAACGGCTTCTGGTTGGTTGACAAGGCTGCTGGGTTTGCAAAGCTGCCTCTGGTTGGTTGACAAGGCATTCTTTGATTGACAAGGCATCGGACCCTCCCCTTCACCTCATAGCTCACCAATTAACCCATTAACCAACGCATAGCCAAACCACTTGAAGGATTCCTGTTAATCTCTTTTCCTTAGGGTGTCCCTATTTTCAAAGGAGAAATGTTGGGGGGTATGGAGTTCTCCGACTCCCAAGCCGTCTGAAGGCAATCCTGT
>NW_027554783.1:0-30923 GCF_964188315.1 Podarcis muralis
TACCACTCTTTCCTTCTTTCACACTCTTCCAGATTGTGCAACGTTTCCTCTTTCTGTCCAGCTCCTTTGGTCTCATGCTTTTACAGTGGTCAGCCAAAAGGAGGAGGAGGATTTCTATATGGTAAATGCTTCAAAGTGGGGACTTCATCTGTGGTATGTCACAAATGGGACAAGCACCCAATTGTTGCAGTGTGTTCTGCTGCTTCTGTTTAGAGTTCCAGCCAGCTCTTCCCTCCAAGTGCATTACACAAGCACGCACACACAGAGACACAGGGACGCCCCATTTCATAATGGTAATTTTATTCTTTATACTCCACACAACTCACTGGGTTGCCCCGGCCGCTCTGGGCGGCATCCATCATGTGTAAAAACATAATAAAATACTAGACGTTTTTTTAAAAAAAACCCTTCACTGTACAGGATTGCCTTCAGACGGCTTGGGAGTCGGAGAACTCCATACCCCCCAACATTTCTCCTTTGAAAATAGGGACACCCTAAGGAAAAGAGATTAACAGGAATCCTTCAAGTGGTTTGGCTATGCGTTGGTTAATGGGTTAATTGGTGAGCTATGAGGTGAAGGGGAGGGTCTGATGCCTTGTCAATCAAAGAATGCCTTGTCAACCAACCAGAGGCAGCTTTGCAAACCCAGCAGCCTTGTCAACCAACCAGAAGCCGTTTGTCAATGCCAGCAGCCTTGTCAACCAACCAGAGGCAGCTTTGCAAAGCCAGCAGCCTTGTCAACCAACCAGAAGCCGTTTGTCAATGCCAGCAGCCTTGTCAACCAATCAGAGGCAGCTTTTTCACTCCCAGCAGTAGGTATAAAACCAGCCAGGCCATTGGCCTGCGCTCAGGCCATTGGCCTGCTGCCTCAGGCCATTGGCCGCCCAATTTCTCTCTCTCTTTTCCCTCTGGATTTGACTTTTCTTCTTCTCTCCCCCCCCCCCCACCTAATCTCAGGTTTTTTGTTTTCTTTATTTCCTTTACCACTCTTTCCTTCTTTCACACTCTTCCAGATTGTGCAACGTTTCCTCTTTCTGTCCAGCTCCTTTGGTCTCATGCTTTTACAGTGGTCAGCCATAAGGAGGAGGAGGATTTCTATATGGTAAATGCTTCAAAGTGGGGACTTCATCTGTGGTATGTCACAAATGGGACAAGCACCCAATTGTTGCAGTGTGTTCTGCTGCTTCTGTTTAGAGTTCCAGCCAGCTCTTCCCTCCAAGTGCATTACACAAGCACGCACACACAGAGACACAGGGACGCCCCATTTCATAATGGTAATTTTATTCTTTATACTCCACACAACTCACTGGGTTAATAAAGAAAACAAAAAACCTGAGATTAGGTGGGGGGGGGGAGAGAAGAAGAAAAGTCAAATCCAGAGGGAAAAGAGAGAGAGAAAATTGGGCGGCCAATGGCCTGAGCGCTCAGGCCATTGGCCTGCGCGCTCAGGCCATTGGCCTGCGCTCAGGCCATTGGCCGCCCAATTTCTCTCTTTCTTTTCCCTCTGGATTTGACTTTTCTTCTTCTCCTCCCCCCCCACCTAATCTCAGGTTTTTTGTTTTCTTTATTTCCTTTACCACTCTTTCCTTCTTTCACACTCTTCCAGATTGTGCAACGTTTCCTCTTTCTGTCCAGCTCCTTTGGTCTCATGCTTTTACAGTGGTCAGCCAAAAGGAGGAGGAGGATTTCTATATGGTAAATGCTTCAAAGTGGGGACTTCATCTGTGGTATGTCACAAATGGGACAAGCACCCAATTGTTGCAGTGTGTTCTGCTGCTTCTGTTTAGAGTTCCAGCCAGCTCTTCCCTCCAAGTGCATTACACAAGCACGCACACACAGAGACACAGGGACGCCCCATTTCATAATGGTAATTTTATTCTTTATACTCCACACAACTCACTGGGTTGCCCCGGCCGCTCTGGGCGGCATCCATCATGTGTAAAAACATAATAAAATACTAGACGTTTTTTTAAAAAAAACCCTTCACTGTACAGGATTGCCTTCAGACGGCTTGGGAGTCGGAGAACTCCATACCCCCCAACATTTCTCCTTTGAAAATAGGGACACCCTAAGGAAAAGAGATTAACAGGAATCCTTCAAGTGGTTTGGCTATGCGTTGGTTAATGGGTTAATTGGTGAGCTATGAGGTGAAGGGGAGGGTCCGATGCCTTGTCAATCAAAGAATGCCTTGTCAACCAACCAGAGGCAGCTTTGCAAAGCCAGCAGCCTTGTCAACCAACCAGAAGCCGTTTGTCAATGCCAGCAGCCTTGTCAACCAATCAGAGGCAGCTTTTTCACTCCCAGCAGTAGGTATAAAACCAGCAGGCCTGGCCTGCGCTCAGGCCATTGGCCTGCGCTCAGGCCATTGGCCTGCGCTCAGGCCATTGGCCTGCGCTCAGGCCATTGGCCTGCGCTCAGGCCATTGGCCTGCGCTCAGGCCATTGGCCTGCGCTCAGGCCATTGGCCTGCGCTCAGGCCATTGGCCTGCGCTCAGGCCATTGGCCTGCGCTCAGGCCATTGGCCTGCGCTCAGGCCATTGGCCTGCGCTCAGGCCATTGGCCTGCGCTCAGGCCATTGGCCTGCGCTCAGGCCATTGGCCTGCGCTCAGGCCATTGGCCTGCGCTCAGGCCATTGGCCTGCGCTCAGGCCATTGGCCTGCGCTCAGGCCATTGGCCTGCGCTCAGGCCATTGGCCTGCGCTCAGGCCATTGGCCGCCCAATTTCTCTCTCTCTTTTCCCTCTGGATTTGACTTTTCTTCTTCTCTCCCCCCCCCCCAACCTAATCTCAGGTTTTTTGTTTTCTTTATTTCCTTTACCACTCTTTCCTTCTTTCACACTCTTCCAGATTGTGCAACGTTTCCTCTTTCTGTCCAGCTCCTTTGGTCTCATGCTTTTACAGTGGTCAGCCAAAAGGAGGAGGAGGATTTCTATATGGTAAATGCTTCAAAGTGGGGACTTCATCTGTGGTATGTCACAAATGGGACAAGCACCCAATTGTTGCAGTGTGTTCTGCTGCTTCTGTTTAGAGTTCCAGCCAGCTCTTCCCTCCAAGTGCATTACACAAGCACGCACACACAGAGACACAGGGACGCCCCATTTCATAATGGTAATTTTATTCTTTATACTCCACACAACTCACTGGGTTGCCCCGGCCGCTCTGGGCGGCATCCATCATGTGTAAAAACATAATAAAAAACTAGACGTTTTTTAAAAAAAACCCTTCACTGTACAGGATTGCCTTCAGACGGCTTGGGAGTCGGAGAACTCCATACCCCCCAACATTTCTCCTTTGAAAATAGGGACACCCTAAGGAAAAGAGATTAACAGGAATCCTTCAAGTGGTTTGGCTATGCGTTGGTTAATGGGTTAATTGGTGAGCTATGAGGTGAAGGGGAGGGTCCGATGCCTTGTCAATCAAAGAATGCCTTGTCAACCAACCAGAGGCAGCTTTGCAAACCCAGCAGCCTTGTCAACCAACCAGAAGCCGTTTGTCAATGCCAGCAGCCTTGTCAACCAACCAGAGGCAGCTTTGCAAAGCCAGCAGCCTTGTCAACCAACCAGAAGCCGTTTGTCAATGCCAGCAGCCTTGTCAACCAATCAGAGGCAGCTTTTTCACTCCCAGCAGTAGGTATAAAACCAGCAGGCCTGGCCTGCGCTCAGGCCATTGGCCTGCGCTCAGGCCATTGGCCTGCGCTCAGGCCATTGGCCTGCGCTCAGGCCATTGGCCTGCGCTCAGGCCATTGGCCTGCGCTCAGGCCATTGGCCTGCGCTCAGGCCATTGGCCTGCGCTCAGGCCATTGGCCTGCGCTCAGGCCATTGGCCTGCGCTCAGGCCATTGGCCTGCGCTCAGGCCATTGGCCTGCGCTCAGGCCATTGGCCTGCGCTCAGGCCATTGGCCTGCGCTCAGGCCATTGGCCTGCGCTCAGGCCATTGGCCTGCGCTCAGGCCATTGGCCTGCGCTCAGGCCATTGGCCTGCGCTCAGGCCATTGGCCTGCGCTCAGGCCATTGGCCTGCGCTCAGGCCATTGGCCTGCGCTCAGGCCATTGGCCTGCGCTCAGGCCATTGGCCTGCGCTCAGGCCATTGGCCTGCGCTCAGGCCATTGGCCTGCGCTCAGGCCATTGGCCGCCCAATTTCTCTCTCTCTTTTCCCTCTGGATTTGACTTTTCTTCTTCTCTCCCCCCCCCCCACCTAATCTCAGGTTTTTTGTTTTCTTTATTTCCTTTACCACTCTTTCCTTCTTTCACACTCTTCCAGATTGTGCAACGTTTCCTCTTTCTGTCCAGCTCCTTTGGTCTCATGCTTTTACAGTGGTCAGCCAAAAGGAGGAGGAGGATTTCTATATGGTAAATGCTTCAAAGTGGGGACTTCATCTGTGGTATGTCACAAATGGGACAAGCACCCAATTGTTGCAGTGTGTTCTGCTGCTTCTGTTTAGAGTTCCAGCCAGCTCTTCCCTCCAAGTGCATTACACAAGCACGCACACACAGAGACACAGGGACGCCCCATTTCATAATGGTAATTTTATTCTTTATACTCCACACAACTCACTGGGTTAATAAAGAAAACAAAAAACCTGAGATTAGGTGGGGGGGGGGGGAGAGAAGAAGAAAAGTCAAATCCAGAGGGAAAAGAGAGAGAGAAATTGGGCGGCCAATGGCCTGAGCGCTCAGGCCATTGGCCTGCGCGCTCAGGCCATTGGCCTGCGCTCAGGCCATTGGCCGCCCAATTTCTCTCTCTCTTTTCCCTCTGGATTTGACTTTTCTTCTTCTCTCCCCCCCCCACCTAATCTCAGGTTTTTTGTTTTCTTTATTTCCTTTACCACTCTTTCCTTCTTTCACACTCTTCCAGATTGTGCAACGTTTCCTCTTTCTGTCCAGCTCCTTTGGTCTCATGCTTTTACAGTGGTCAGCCAAAAGGAGGAGGAGGATTTCTATATGGTAAATGCTTCAAAGTGGGGACTTCATCTGTGGTATGTCACAAATGGGACAAGCACCCAATTGTTGCAGTGTGTTCTGCTGCTTCTGTTTAGAGTTCCAGCCAGCTCTTCCCTCCAAGTGCATTACACAAGCACGCACACACAGAGACACAGGGACGCCCCATTTCATAATGGTAATTTTATTCTTTATACTCCACACAACTCACTGGGTTGCCCCGGCCGCTCTGGGCGGCATCCATCATGTGTAAAAACATAATAAAATACTAGACGTTTTTTTAAAAAAAACCCTTCACTGTACAGGATTGCCTTCAGACGGCTTGGGAGTCGGAGAACTCCATACCCCCCAACATTTCTCCTTTGAAAATAGGGACACCCTAAGGAAAAGAGATTAACAGGAATCCTTCAAGTGGTTTGGCTATGCGTTGGTTAATGGGTTAATTGGTGAGCTATGAGGTGAAGGGGAGGGTCCGATGCCTTGTCAATCAAAGAATGCCTTGTCAACCAACCAGAGGCAGCTTTGCAAACCCAGCAGCCTTGTCAACCAACCAGAAGCCGTTTGTCAATGCCAGCAGCCTTGTCAACCAATCAGAGGCAGCTTTTTCACTCCCAGCAGTAGGTATAAAACCAGCAGGCCATTGGCCTGCGCTCAGGCCATTGGCCTGCGCTCAGGCCATTGGCCGCCCAATTTCTCTCTCTCTTTTCCCTCTGGATTTGACTTTTCTTCTTCTCTCCCCCCCCCCCCCCACCTAATCTCAGGTTTTTTGTTTTCTTTATTTCCTTTACCACTCTTTCCTTCTTTCACACTCTTCCAGATTGTGCAACGTTTCCTCTTTCTGTCCAGCTCCTTTGGTCTCATGCTTTTACAGTGGTCAGCCAAAAGGAGGAGGAGGATTTCTATATGGTAAATGCTTCAAAGTGGGGACTTCATCTGTGGTATGTCACAAATGGGACAAGCACCCAATTGTTGCAGTGTGTTCTGCTGCTTCTGTTTAGAGTTCCAGCCAGCTCTTCCCTCCAAGTGCATTACACAAGCACGCACACACAGAGACACAGGGACGCCCCATTTCATAATGGTAATTTTATTCTTTATACTCCACACAACTCACTGGGTTGCCCCGGCCGCTCTGGGCGGCATCCATCATGTGTAAAAACATAATAAAAAACTAGACGTTTTTTTAAAAAAAACCCTTCACTGTACAGGATTGCCTTCAGACGGCTTGGGAGTCGGAGAACTCCATACCCCCCAACATTTCTCCTTTGAAAATAGGGACACCCTAAGGAAAAGAGATTAACAGGAATCCTTCAAGTGGTTTGGCTATGCGTTGGTTAATGGGTTAATTGGTGAGCTATGAGGTGAAGGGGAGGGTCCGATGCCTTGTCAATCAAAGAATGCCTTGTCAACCAACCAGAGGCAGCTTTGCAAACCCAGCAGCCTTGTCAACCAACCAGAAGCCGTTTGTCAATGCCAGCAGCCTTGTCAACCAACCAGAGGCAGCTTTGCAAAGCCAGCAGCCTTGTCAACCAACCAGAAGCCGTTTGTCAATGCCAGCAGCCTTGTCAACCAATCAGAGGCAGCTTTTTCACTCCCAGCAGTAGGTATAAAACCAGCAGGCCTGGCCTGCGCTCAGGCCATTGGCCTGCGCTCAGGCCATTGGCCTGCGCTCAGGCCATTGGCCTGCGCTCAGGCCATTGGCCTGCGCTCAGGCCATTGGCCTGCGCTCAGGCCATTGGCCTGCGCTCAGGCCATTGGCCTGCGCTCAGGCCATTGGCCTGCGCTCAGGCCATTGGCCTGCGCTCAGGCCATTGGCCTGCGCTCAGGCCATTGGCCTGCGCTCAGGCCATTGGCCTGCGCTCAGGCCATTGGCCTGCGCTCAGGCCATTGGCCTGCGCTCAGGCCATTGGCCTGCGCTCAGGCCATTGGCCTGCGCTCAGGCCATTGGCCTGCGCTCAGGCCATTGGCCTGCGCTCAGGCCATTGGCCTGCGCTCAGGCCATTGGCCTGCGCTCAGGCCATTGGCCTGCGCTCAGGCCATTGGCCTGCGCTCAGGCCATTGGCCTGCGCTCAGGCCATTGGCCGCCCAATTTCTCTCTCTCTTTTCCCTCTGGATTTGACTTTTCTTCTTCTCTCCCCCCCCCCACCTAATCTCAGGTTTTTTGTTTTCTTTATTTCCTTTACCACTCTTTCCTTCTTTCACACTCTTCCAGATTGTGCAACGTTTCCTCTTTCTGTCCAGCTCCTTTGGTCTCATGCTTTTACAGTGGTCAGCCAAAAGGAGGAGGAGGATTTCTATATGGTAAATGCTTCAAAGTGGGGACTTCATCTGTGGTATGTCACAAATGGGACAAGCACCCAATTGTTGCAGTGTGTTCTGCTGCTTCTGTTTAGAGTTCCAGCCAGCTCTTCCCTCCAAGTGCATTACACAAGCACGCATACACAGAGAAACAGGGACGCCCCATTTCATAATGGTAATTTTATTCTTTATACTCCACACAACTCACTGGGTTAATAAAGAAAACAAAAAACCTGAGATTAGGTGGGGGGGGGGGAGAGAAGAAGAAAAGTCAAATCCAGAGGGAAAAGAGAGAGAGAAATTGGGCGGCCAATGGCCTGAGCGCTCAGGCCATTGGCCTGCGCGCTCAGGCCATTGGCCTGCGCTCAGGCCATTGGCCGCCCAATTTCTCTCTCTCTTTTCCCTCTGGATTTGACTTTTCTTCTTCTCTCCCCCCCCCACCTAATCTCAGGTTTTTTGTTTTCTTTATTTCCTTTACCACTCTTTCCTTCTTTCACACTCTTCCAGATTGTGCAACGTTTCCTCTTTCTGTCCAGCTCCTTTGGTCTCATGCTTTTACAGTGGTCAGCCAAAAGGAGGAGGAGGATTTCTATATGGTAAATGCTTCAAAGTGGGGACTTCATCTGTGGTATGTCACAAATGGGACAAGCACCCAATTGTTGCAGTGTGTTCTGCTGCTTCTGTTTAGAGTTCCAGCCAGCTCTTCCCTCCAAGTGCATTACACAAGCACGCACACACAGAGACACAGGGACGCCCCATTTCATAATGGTAATTTTATTCTTTATACTCCACACAACTCACTGGGTTGCCCCGGCCGCTCTGGGCGGCATCCATCATGTGTAAAAACATAATAAAATACTAGACGTTTTTTTAAAAAAAACCCTTCACTGTACAGGATTGCCTTCAGACGGCTTGGGAGTCGGAGAACTCCATACCCCCCAACATTTCTCCTTTGAAAATAGGGACACCCTAAGGAAAAGAGATTAACAGGAATCCTTCAAGTGGTTTGGCTATGCGTTGGTTAATGGGTTAATTGGTGAGCTATGAGGTGAAGGGGAGGGTCCGATGCCTTGTCAATCAAAGAATGCCTTGTCAACCAACCAGAGGCAGCTTTGCAAACCCAGCAGCCTTGTCAACCAACCAGAAGCCGTTTGTCAATGCCAGCAGCCTTGTCAACCAACCAGAGGCAGCTTTGCAAAGCCAGCAGCCTTGTCAACCAACCAGAAGCCGTTTGTCAATGCCAGCAGCCTTGTCAACCAATCAGAGGCAGCTTTTTCACTCCCAGCAGTAGGTATAAAACCAGCAGGCCATTGGCCTGCGCTCAGGCCATTGGCCTGCGCTCAGGCCATTGGCCGCCCAATTTCTCTCTCTCTTTTCCCTCTGGATTTGACTTTTCTTCTTCTCTCCCCCCCCCCCACCTAATCTCAGGTTTTTTGTTTTCTTTATTTCCTTTACCACTCTTTCCTTCTTTCACACTCTTCCAGATTGTGCAACGTTTCCTCTTTCTGTCCAGCTCCTTTGGTCTCATGCTTTTACAGTGGTCAGCCAAAAGGAGGAGGAGGATTTCTATATGGTAAATGCTTCAAAGTGGGGACTTCATCTGTGGTATGTCACAAATGGGACAAGCACCCAATTGTTGCAGTGTGTTCTGCTGCTTCTGTTTAGAGTTCCAGCCAGCTCTTCCCTCCAAGTGCATTACACAAGCACGCACACACAGAGACACAGGGACGCCCCATTTCATAATGGTAATTTTATTCTTTATACTCCACACAACTCACTGGGTTAATAAAGAAAACAAAAAACCTGAGATTAGGTGGGGGGGGGGGAGAGAAGAAGAAAAGTCAAATCCAGAGGGAAAAGAGAGAGAGAAATTGGGCGGCCAATGGCCTGAGCGCTCAGGCCATTGGCCTGCGCGCTCAGGCCATTGGCCTGCGCTCAGGCCATTGGCCGCCCAATTTCTCTCTCTCTTTTCCCTCTGGATTTGACTTTTCTTCTTCTCTCCCCCCCCCCACCTAATCTCAGGTTTTTTGTTTTCTTTATTTCCTTTACCACTCTTTCCTTCTTTCACACTCTTCCAGATTGTGCAACGTTTCCTCTTTCTGTCCAGCTCCTTTGGTCTCATGCTTTTACAGTGGTCAGCCAAAAGGAGGAGGAGGATTTCTATATGGTAAATGCTTCAAAGTGGGGACTTCATCTGTGGTATGTCACAAATGGGACAAGCACCCAATTGTTGCAGTGTGTTCTGCTGCTTCTGTTTAGAGTTCCAGCCAGCTCTTCCCTCCAAGTGCATTACACAAGCACGCACACACAGAGACACAGGGACGCCCCATTTCATAATGGTAATTTTATTCTTTATACTCCACACAACTCACTGGGTTAATAAAGAAAACAAAAAACCTGAGATTAGGTGGGGGGGGGGGAGAGAAGAAGAAAAGTCAAATCCAGAGGGAAAAGAGAGAGAGAAATTGGGCGGCCAATGGCCTGAGCGCTCAGGCCATTGGCCTGCGCGCTCAGGCCATTGGCCTGCGCTCAGGCCATTGGCCGCCCAATTTCTCTCTCTCTTTTCCCTCTGGATTTGACTTTTCTTCTTCTCTCCCCCCCCCACCTAATCTCAGGTTTTTTGTTTTCTTTATTTCCTTTACCACTCTTTCCTTCTTTCACACTCTTCCAGATTGTGCAACGTTTCCTCTTTCTGTCCAGCTCCTTTGGTCTCATGCTTTTACAGTGGTCAGCCAAAAGGAGGAGGAGGATTTCTATATGGTAAATGCTTCAAAGTGGGGACTTCATCTGTGGTATGTCACAAATGGGACAAGCACCCAATTGTTGCAGTGTGTTCTGCTGCTTCTGTTTAGAGTTCCAGCCAGCTCTTCCCTCCAAGTGCATTACACAAGCACGCACACACAGAGACACAGGGACGCCCCATTTCATAATGGTAATTTTATTCTTTATACTCCACACAACTCACTGGGTTGCCCCGGCCGCTCTGGGCGGCATCCATCATGTGTAAAAACATAATAAAATACTAGACGTTTTTTTTAAAAAAACCCTTCACTGTACAGGATTGCCTTCAGACGGCTTGGGAGTCGGAGAACTCCATACCCCCCAACATTTCTCCTTTGAAAATAGGGACACCCTAAGGAAAAGAGATTAACAGGAATCCTTCAAGTGGTTTGGCTATGCGTTGGTTAATGGGTTAATTGGTGAGCTATGAGGTGAAGGGGAGGGTCCGATGCCTTGTCAATCAAAGAATGCCTTGTCAACCAACCAGAGGCAGCTTTGCAAACCCAGCAGCCTTGTCAACCAACCAGAAGCCGTTTGTCAATGCCAGCAGCCTTGTCAACCAACCAGAGGCAGCTTTGCAAAGCCAGCAGCCTTGTCAACCAACCAGAAGCCGTTTGTCAATGCCAGCAGCCTTGTCAACCAATCAGAGGCAGCTTTTTCACTCCCAGCAGTAGGTATAAAACCAGCAGGCCTGGCCTGCGCTCAGGCCATTGGCCTGCGCTCAGGCCATTGGCCTGCGCTCAGGCCATTGGCCTGCGCTCAGGCCATTGGCCTGCGCTCAGGCCATTGGCCTGCGCTCAGGCCATTGGCCTGCGCTCAGGCCATTGGCCTGCGCTCAGGCCATTGGCCTGCGCTCAGGCCATTGGCCTGCGCTCAGGCCATTGGCCTGCGCTCAGGCCATTGGCCTGCGCTCAGGCCATTGGCCTGCGCTCAGGCCATTGGCCTGCGCTCAGGCCATTGGCCTGCGCTCAGGCCATTGGCCTGCGCTCAGGCCATTGGCCTGCGCTCAGGCCATTGGCCTGCGCTCAGGCCATTGGCCTGCGCTCAGGCCATTGGCCTGCGCTCAGGCCATTGGCCTGCGCTCAGGCCATTGGCCTGCGCTCAGGCCATTGGCCGCCCAATTTCTCTCTCTCTTTTCCCTCTGGATTTGACTTTTCTTCTTCTCTCCCCCCCCCCACCTAATCTCAGGTTTTTTGTTTTCTTTATTTCCTTTACCACTCTTTCCTTCTTTCACACTCTTCCAGATTGTGCAACGTTTCCTCTTTCTGTCCAGCTCCTTTGGTCTCATGCTTTTACAGTGGTCAGCGAAAAGGAGGAGGAGGATTTCTATATGGTAAATGCTTCAAAGTGGGGACTTCATCTGTGGTATGTCACAAATGGGACAAGCACCCAATTGTTGCAGTGTGTTCTGCTGCTTCTGTTTAGAGTTCCAGCCAGCTCTTCCCTCCAAGTGCATTACACAAGCACGCACACACAGAGACACAGGGACGCCCCATTTCATAATGGTAATTTTATTCTTTATACTCCACACAACTCACTGGGTTGCCCCGGCCGCTCTGGGCGGCATCCATCATGTGTAAAAACATAATAAAAAACTAGACGTTTTTTTTAAAAAAACCCTTCACTGTACAGGATTGCCTTCAGACGGCTTGGGAGTCGGAGAACTCCATACCCCCCAACATTTCTCCTTTGAAAATAGGGACACCCTAAGGAAAAGAGATTAACAGGAATCCTTCAAGTGGTTTGGCTATGCGTTGGTTAATGGGTTAATTGGTGAGCTATGAGGTGAAGGGGAGGGTCCGATGCCTTGTCAATCAAAGAATGCCTTGTCAACCAACCAGAGGCAGCTTTGCAAACCCAGCAGCCTTGTCAACCAACCAGAAGCCGTTTCTCAATGCCAGCAGCCTTGTCAACCAACCAGAGGCAGCTTTGCAAAGCCAGCAGCCTTGTCAACCAACCAGAAGCCGTTTGTCAATGCCAGCAGCCTTGTCAACCAATCAGAGGCAGCTTTTTCACTCCCAGCAGTAGGTATAAAACCAGCAGGCCTGGCCTGCGCTCAGGCCATTGGCCTGCGCTCAGGCCATTGGCCTGCGCTCAGGCCATTGGCCTGCGCTCAGGCCATTGGCCTGCGCTCAGGCCATTGGCCTGCGCTCAGGCCATTGGCCTGCGCTCAGGCCATTGGCCTGCGCTCAGGCCATTGGCCTGCGCTCAGGCCATTGGCCTGCGCTCAGGCCATTGGCCTGCGCTCAGGCCATTGGCCTGCGCTCAGGCCATTGGCCTGCGCTCAGGCCATTGGCCTGCGCTCAGGCCATTGGCCTGCGCTCAGGCCATTGGCCGCCCAATTTCTCTCTCTCTTTTCCCTCTGGATTTGACTTTTCTTCTTCTCTCCCCCCCCCCCACCTAATCTCAGGTTTTTTGTTTTCTTTATTTCCTTTACCACTCTTTCCTTCTTTCACACTCTTCCAGATTGTGCAACGTTTCCTCTTTCTGTCCAGCTCCTTTGGTCTCATGCTTTTACAGTGGTCAGCCAAAAGGAGGAGGAGGATTTCTATATGGTAAATGCTTCAAAGTGGGGACTTCATCTGTGGTATGTCACAAATGGGACAAGCACCCAATTGTTGCAGTGTGTTCTGCTGCTTCTGTTTAGAGTTCCAGCCAGCTCTTCCCTCCAAGTGCATTACACAAGCACGCACACACAGAGACACAGGGACGCCCCATTTCATAATGGTAATTTTATTCTTTATACTCCACACAACTCACTGGGTTAATAAAGAAAACAAAAAACCTGAGATTAGGTGGGGGGGGGGAGAGAAGAAGAAAAGTCAAATCCAGAGGGAAAAGAGAGAGAGAAATTGGGCGGCCAATGGCCTGAGCGCTCAGGCCATTGGCCTGCGCTCAGGCCATTGGCCTGCGCTCAGGCCATTGGCCGCCCAATTTCTCTCTCTCTTTTCCCTCTGGATTTGACTTTTCTTCTTCTCTCCCCCCCCCCACCTAATCTCAGGTTTTTTGTTTTCTTTATTTCCTTTACCACTCTTTCCTTCTTTCACACTCTTCCAGATTGTGCAACGTTTCCTCTTTCTGTCCAGCTCCTTTGGTCTCATGCTTTTACAGTGGTCAGCCAAAAGGAGGAGGAGGATTTCTATATGGTAAATGCTTCAAAGGGGGACTTCATCTGTGGTATGTCACAAATGGGACAAGCACCCAATTGTTGCAGTGTGTTCTGCTGCTTCTGTTTAGAGTTCCAGCCAGCTCTTCCCTCCAAGTGCATTACACAAGCACGCACACACAGAGACACAGGGACGCCCCATTTCATAATGGTAATTTTATTCTTTATACTCCACACAACTCACTGGGTTGCCCCGGCCGCTCTGGGCGGCATCCATCATGTGTAAAAACATAATAAAAAACTAGACGTTTTTTTAAAAAAAACCCTTCACTGTACAGGATTGCCTTCAGACGGCTTGGGAGTCGGAGAACTCCATACCCCCCAACATTTCTCCTTTAAAAATAGGGACACCCTAAGGAAAAGAGATTAACAGGAATCCTTCAAGTGGTTTGGCTATGCGTTGGTTAATGGGTTAATTGGTGAGCTATGAGGTGAAGGGGAGGGTCCGATGCCTTGTCAATCAAAGAATGCCTTGTCAACCAACCAGAGGCAGCTTTGCAAACCCAGCAGCCTTGTCAACCAACCAGAAGCCGTTTGTCAATGCCAGCAGCCTTGTCAACCAACCAGAGGCAGCTTTGCAAAGCCAGCAGCCTTGTCAACCAACCAGAAGCCGTTTGTCAATGCCAGCAGCCTTGTCAACCAATCAGAGGCAGCTTTTTCACTCCCAGCAGTAGGTATAAAACCAGCAGGCCATTGGCCTGCGCTCAGGCCATTGGCCTGCGCTCAGGCCATTGGCCGCCCAATTTCTCTCTCTCTTTTCCCTCTGGATTTGACTTTTCTTCTTCTCTCCCCCCCCCCACCTAATTTCAGGTTTTTTGTTTTCTTTATTTCCTTTACCACTCTTTCCTTCTTTCACACTCTTCCAGATTGTGCAACGTTTCCTCTTTCTGTCCAGCTCCTTTGGTCTCATGCTTTTACAGTGGTCAGCCAAAAGGAGGAGGAGGATTTCTATATGGTAAATGCTTCAAAGTGGGGACTTCATCTGTGGTATGTCACAAATGGGACAAGCACCCAATTGTTGCAGTGTGTTCTGCTGCTTCTGTTTAGAGTTCCAGCCAGCTCTTCCCTCCAAGTGCATTACACAAGCACGCACACACAGAGACACAGGGACGCCCCATTTCATAATGGTAATTTTATTCTTTATACTCCACACAACTCACTGGGTTAATAAAGAAAACAAAAAACCTGAGATTAGGTGGGGGGGGGAGAGAAGAAGAAAAGTCAAATCCAGAGGGAAAAGAGAGAGAGAAATTGGGCGGCCAATGGCCTGAGCGCTCAGGCCATTGGCCTGCGCTCAGGCCATTGGCCTGCGCTCAGGCCATTGGCCGCCCAATTTCTCTCTCTCTTTTCCCTCTGGATTTGACTTTTCTTCTTCTCTCCCCCCCCCCCACCTAATCTCAGGTTTTTTGTTTTCTTTATTTCCTTTACCACTCTTTCCTTCTTTCACACTCTTCCAGATTGTGCAACGTTTCCTCTTTCTGTCCAGCTCCTTTGGTCTCATGCTTTTACAGTGGTCAGCCAAAAGGAGGAGGAGGATTTCTATATGGTAAATGCTTCAAAGTGGGGACTTCATCTGTGGTATGTCACAAATGGGACAAGCACCCAATTGTTGCAGTGTGTTCTGCTGCTTCTGTTTAGAGTTCCAGCCAGCTCTTCCCTCCAAGTGCATTACACAAGCACGCACACACAGAGACACAGGGACGCCCCATTTCATAATGGTAATTTTATTCTTTATACTCCACACAACTCACTGGGTTGCCCCGGCCGCTCTGGGCGGCATCCATCATGTGTAAAAACATAATAAAAAACTAGACGTTTTTTTAAAAAAAACCCTTCACTGTACAGGATTGCCTTCAGACGGCTTGGGAGTCGGAGAACTCCATACCCCCCAACATTTCTCCTTTGAAAATAGGGACACCCTAAGGAAAAGAGATTAACAGGAATCCTTCAAGTGGTTTGGCTATGCGTTGGTTAATGGGTTAATTGGTGAGCTATGAGGTGAAGGGGAGGGTCCGATGCCTTGTCAATCAAAGAATGCCTTGTCAACCAACCAGAGGCAGCTTTGCAAACCCAGCAGCCTTGTCAACCAACCAGAAGCCGTTTGTCAATGCCAGCAGCCTTGTCAACCAACCAGAGGCAGCTTTGCAAAGCCAGCAGCCTTGTCAACCAACCAGAAGCCGTTTGTCAATGCCAGCAGCCTTGTCAACCAATCAGAGGCAGCTTTTTCACTCCCAGCAGTAGGTATAAAACCAGCAGGCCTGGCCTGCGCTCAGGCCATTGGCCTGCGCTCAGGCCATTGGCCTGCGCTCAGGCCATTGGCCTGCGCTCAGGCCATTGGCCTGCGCTCAGGCCATTGGCCTGCGCTCAGGCCATTGGCCTGCGCTCAGGCCATTGGCCTGCGCTCAGGCCATTGGCCTGCGCTCAGGCCATTGGCCTGCGCTCAGGCCATTGGCCTGCGCTCAGGCCATTGGCCTGCGCTCAGGCCATTGGCCTGCGCTCAGGCCATTGGCCTGCGCTCAGGCCATTGGCCTGCGCTCAGGCCATTGGCCTGCGCTCAGGCCATTGGCCGCCCAATTTCTCTCTCTCTTTTCCCTCTGGATTTGACTTTTCTTCTTCTCTCCCCCCCCCCACCTAATCTCAGGTTTTTTGTTTTCTTTATTTCCTTTACCACTCTTTCCTTCTTTCACACTCTTCCAGATTGTGCAACGTTTCCTCTTTCTGTCCAGCTCCTTTGGTCTCATGCTTTTACAGTGGTCAGCCAAAAGGAGGAGGAGGATTTCTATATGGTAAATGCTTCAAAGTGGGGACTTCATCTGTGGTATGTCACAAATGGGACAAGCACCCAATTGTTGCAGTGTGTTCTGCTGCTTCTGTTTAGAGTTCCAGCCAGCTCTTCCCTCCAAGTGCATTACACAAGCACGCACACACAGAGACACAGGGACGCCCCATTTCATAATGGTAATTTTATTCTTTATACTCCACACAACTCACTGGGTTGCCCCGGCCGCTCTGGGCGGCATCCATCATGTGTAAAAACATAATAAAATACTAGACGTTTTTTTAAAAAAAACCCTTCACTGTACAGGATTGCCTTCAGACGGCTTGGGAGTCGGAGAACTCCATACCCCCCAACATTTCTCCTTTGAAAATAGGGACACCCTAAGGAAAAGAGATTAACAGGAATCCTTCAAGTGGTTTGGCTATGCGTTGGTTAATGGGTTAATTGGTGAGCTATGAGGTGAAGGGGAGGGTCCGATGCCTTGTCAATCAAAGAATGCCTTGTCAACCAACCAGAGGCAGCTTTGCAAACCCAGCAGCCTTGTCAACCAACCAGAAGCCGTTTGTCAATGCCAGCAGCCTTGTCAACCAACCAGAGGCAGCTTTGCAAAGCCAGCAGCCTTGTCAACCAACCAGAAGCCGTTTGTCAATGCCAGCAGCCTTGTCAACCAATCAGAGGCAGCTTTTTCACTCCCAGCAGTAGGTATAAAACCAGCAGGCCATTGGCCTGCGCTCAGGCCATTGGCCTGCGCTCAGGCCATTGGCCGCCCAATTTCTCTCTCTCTTTTCCCTCTGGATTTGACTTTTCTTCTTCTCTCCCCCCCCCCCACCTAATCTCAGGTTTTTTGTTTTCTTTATTTCCTTTACCACTCTTTCCTTCTTTCACACTCTTCCAGATTGTGCAACGTTTCCTCTTTCTGTCCAGCTCCTTTGGTCTCATGCTTTTACAGTGGTCAGCCAAAAGGAGGAGGAGGATTTCTATATGGTAAATGCTTCAAAGTGGGGACTTCATCTGTGGTATGTCACAAATGGGACAAGCACCCAATTGTTGCAGTGTGTTCTGCTGCTTCTGTTTAGAGTTCCAGCCAGCTCTTCCCTCCAAGTGCATTACACAAGCACGCACACACAGAGACACAGGGACGCCCCATTTCATAATGGTAATTTTATTCTTTATACTCCACACAACTCACTGGGTTGCCCCGGCCGCTCTGGGCGGCATCCATCATGTGTAAAAACATAATAAAAAACTAGACGTTTTTTTTAAAAAAACCCTTCACTGTACAGGATTGCCTTCAGACGGCTTGGGAGTCGGAGAACTCCATACCCCCCAACATTTCTCCTTTGAAAATAGGGACACCCTAAGGAAAAGAGATTAACAGGAATCCTTCAAGTGGTTTGGCTATGCGTTGGTTAATGGGTTAATTGGTGAGCTATGAGGTGAAGGGGAGGGTCCGATGCCTTGTCAATCAAAGAATGCCTTGTCAACCAACCAGAGGCAGCTTTGCAAACCCAGCAGCCTTGTCAACCAACCAGAAGCCGTTTCTCAATGCCAGCAGCCTTGTCAACCAACCAGAGGCAGCTTTGCAAAGCCAGCAGCCTTGTCAACCAACCAGAAGCCGTTTGTCAATGCCAGCAGCCTTGTCAACCAATCAGAGGCAGCTTTTTCACTCCCAGCAGTAGGTATAAAACCAGCAGGCCATTGGCCTGCGCTCAGGCCATTGGCCTGCGCTCAGGCCATTGGCCGCCCAATTTCTCTCTCTCTTTTCCCTCTGGATTTGACTTTTCTTCTTCTCTCCCCCCCCCCCACCTAATCTCAGGTTTTTTGTTTTCTTTATTTCCTTTACCACTCTTTCCTTCTTTCACACTCTTCCAGATTGTGCAACGTTTCCTCTTTCTGTCCAGCTCCTTTGGTCTCATGCTTTTACAGTGGTCAGCCAAAAGGAGGAGGAGGATTTCTATATGGTAAATGCTTCAAAGTGGGGACTTCATCTGTGGTATGTCACAAATGGGACAAGCACCCAATTGTTGCAGTGTGTTCTGCTGCTTCTGTTTAGAGTTCCAGCCAGCTCTTCCCTCCAAGTGCATTACACAAGCACGCACACACAGAGACACAGGGACGCCCCATTTCATAATGGTAATTTTATTCTTTATACTCCACACAACTCACTGGGTTAATAAAGAAAACAAAAAACCTGAGATTAGGTGGGGGGGGGGGAGAGAAGAAGAAAAGTCAAATCCAGAGGGAAAAGAGAGAGAGAAATTGGGCGGCCAATGGCCTGAGCGCTCAGGCCATTGGCCTGCGCGCTCAGGCCATTGGCCTGCGCTCAGGCCATTGGCCGCCCAATTTCTCTCTCTCTTTTCCCTCTGGATTTGACTTTTCTTCTTCTCTCCCCCCCCCCCACCTAATCTCAGGTTTTTTGTTTTCTTTATTTCCTTTACCACTCTTTCCTTCTTTCACACTCTTCCAGATTGTGCAACGTTTCCTCTTTCTGTCCAGCTCCTTTGGTCTCATGCTTTTACAGTGGTCAGCCAAAAGGAGGAGGAGGATTTCTATATGGTAAATGCTTCAAAGTGGGGACTTCATCTGTGGTATGTCACAAATGGGACAAGCACCCAATTGTTGCAGTGTGTTCTGCTGCTTCTGTTTAGAGTTCCAGCCAGCTCTTCCCTCCAAGTGCATTACACAAGCACGCACACACAGAGACACAGGGACGCCCCATTTCATAATGGTAATTTTATTCTTTATACTCCACACAACTCACTGGGTTGCCCCGGCCGCTCTGGGCGGCATCCATCATGTGTAAAAACATAATAAAAAACTAGACGTTTTTTTTAAAAAAACCCTTCACTGTACAGGATTGCCTTCAGACGGCTTGGGAGTCGGAGAACTCCATACCCCCCAACATTTCTCCTTTGAAAATAGGGACACCCTAAGGAAAAGAGATTAACAGGAATCCTTCAAGTGGTTTGGCTATGCGTTGGTTAATGGGTTAATTGGTGAGCTATGAGGTGAAGGGGAGGGTCCGATGCCTTGTCAATCAAAGAATGCCTTGTCAACCAACCAGAGGCAGCTTTGCAAACCCAGCAGCCTTGTCAACCAACCAGAAGCCGTTTGTCAATGCCAGCAGCCTTGTCAACCAACCAGAGGCAGCTTTGCAAAGCCAGCAGCCTTGTCAACCAACCAGAAGCCGTTTGTCAATGCCAGCAGCCTTGTCAACCAATCAGAGGCAGCTTTTTCACTCCCAGCAGTAGGTATAAAACCAGCAGGCCATTGGCCTGCGCTCAGGCCATTGGCCTGCGCTCAGGCCATTGGCCGCCCAATTTCTCTCTCTCTTTTCCCTCTGGATTTGACTTTTCTTCTTCTCTCCCCCCCCCCACCTAATTTCAGGTTTTTTGTTTTCTTTATTTCCTTTACCACTCTTTCCTTCTTTCACACTCTTCCAGATTGTGCAACGTTTCCTCTTTCTGTCCAGCTCCTTTGGTCTCATGCTTTTACAGTGGTCAGCCAAAAGGAGGAGGAGGATTTCTATATGGTAAATGCTTCAAAGTGGGGACTTCATCTGTGGTATGTCACAAATGGGACAAGCACCCAATTGTTGCAGTGTGTTCTGCTGCTTCTGTTTAGAGTTCCAGCCAGCTCTTCCCTCCAAGTGCATTACACAAGCACGCACACACAGAGACACAGGGACGCCCCATTTCATAATGGTAATTTTATTCTTTATACTCCACACAACTCACTGGGTTAATAAAGAAAACAAAAAACCTGAGATTAGGTGGGGGGGGGAGAGAAGAAGAAAAGTCAAATCCAGAGGGAAAAGAGAGAGAGAAATTGGGCGGCCAATGGCCTGAGCGCTCAGGCCATTGGCCTGCGCTCAGGCCATTGGCCTGCGCTCAGGCCATTGGCCTGCGCTCAGGCCATTGGCCTGCGCTCAGGCCATTGGCCTGCGCTCAGGCCATTGGCCGCCCAATTTCTCTCTCTCTTTTCCCTCTGGATTTGACTTTTCTTCTTCTCTCCCCCCCCCACCTAATCTCAGGTTTTTTGTTTTCTTTATTTCCTTTACCACTCTTTCCTTCTTTCACACTCTTCCAGATTGTGCAACGTTTCCTCTTTCTGTCCAGCTCCTTTGGTCTCATGCTTTTACAGTGGTCAGCCAAAAGGAGGAGGAGGATTTCTATATGGTAAATGCTTCAAAGTGGGGACTTCATCTGTGGTATGTCACAAATGGGACAAGCACCCAATTGTTGCAGTGTGTTCTGCTGCTTCTGTTTAGAGTTCCAGCCAGCTCTTCCCTCCAAGTGCATTACACAAGCACGCACACACAGAGACACAGGGACGCCCCATTTCATAATGGTAATTTTATTCTTTATACTCCACACAACTCACTGGGTTGCCCCGGCCGCTCTGGGCGGCATCCATCATGTGTAAAAACATAATAAAAAACTAGACGTTTTTTTAAAAAAAACCCTTCACTGTACAGGATTGCCTTCAGACGGCTTGGGAGTCGGAGAACTCCATACCCCCCAACATTTCTCCTTTGAAAATAGGGACACCCTAAGGAAAAGAGATTAACAGGAATCCTTCAAGTGGTTTGGCTATGCGTTGGTTAATGGGTTAATTGGTGAGCTATGAGGTGAAGGGGAGGGTCCGATGCCTTGTCAATCAAAGAATGCCTTGTCAACCAACCAGAGGCAGCTTTGCAAACCCAGCAGCCTTGTCAACCAACCAGAAGCCGTTTGTCAATGCCAGCAGCCTTGTCAACCAACCAGAGGCAGCTTTGCAAACCCAGCAGCCTTGTCAACCAACCAGAAGCCGTTTGTCAATGCCAGCAGCCTTGTCAACCAATCAGAGGCAGCTTTTTCACTCCCAGCAGTAGGTATAAAACCAGCAGGCCTGGCCTGCGCTCAGGCCATTGGCCTGCGCTCAGGCCATTGGCCTGCGCTCAGGCCATTGGCCTGCGCTCAGGCCATTGGCCTGCGCTCAGGCCATTGGCCTGCGCTCAGGCCATTGGCCTGCGCTCAGGCCATTGGCCTGCGCTCAGGCCATTGGCCTGCGCTCAGGCCATTGGCCTGCGCTCAGGCCATTGGCCTGCGCTCAGGCCATTGGCCTGCGCTCAGGCCATTGGCCT
Source organism: Podarcis muralis (assembly GCF_964188315.1). Taxonomy (NCBI): domain Eukaryota; kingdom Metazoa; phylum Chordata; class Lepidosauria; order Squamata; family Lacertidae; genus Podarcis; species Podarcis muralis. The sequence continues at coordinate 21,079 of NW_027554783.1, forward strand.
GCGCTCAGGCCATTGGCCTGCGCTCAGGCCATTGGCCTGCGCTCAGGCCATTGGCCTGCGCTCAGGCCATTGGCCTGCGCTCAGGCCATTGGCCTGCGCTCAGGCCATTGGCCTGCGCTCAGGCCATTGGCCTGCGCTCAGGCCATTGGCCTGCGCTCAGGCCATTGGCCTGCGCTCAGGCCATTGGCCGCCCAATTTCTCTCTCTCTTTTCCCTCTGGATTTGACTTTTCTTCTTCTCTCCCCCCCCCCCACCTAATTTCAGGTTTTTTGTTTTCTTTATTTCCTTTACCACTCTTTCCTTCTTTCACACTCTTCCAGATTGTGCAACGTTTCCTCTTTCTGTCCAGCTCCTTTGGTCTCATGCTTTTACAGTGGTCAGCCAAAAGGAGGAGGAGGATTTCTATATGGTAAATGCTTCAAAGTGGGGACTTCATCTGTGGTATGTCACAAATGGGACAAGCACCCAATTGTTGCAGTGTGTTCTGCTGCTTCTGTTTAGAGTTCCAGCCAGCTCTTCCCTCCAAGTGCATTACACAAGCACGCACACACAGAGACACAGGGACGCCCCATTTCATAATGGTAATTTTATTCTTTATACTCCACACAACTCACTGGGTTAATAAAGAAAACAAAAAACCTGAGATTAGGTGGGGGGGGGAGAGAAGAAGAAAAGTCAAATCCAGAGGGAAAAGAGAGAGAGAAATTGGGCGGCCAATGGCCTGAGCGCTCAGGCCATTGGCCTGCGCTCAGGCCATTGGCCTGCGCTCAGGCCATTGGCCTGCGCTCAGGCCATTGGCCTGCGCTCAGGCCATTAGCCTGCGCTCAGGCCATTGGCCTGCGCTCAGGCCATTGGCCGCCCAATTTCTCTCTCTCTTTTCCCTCTGGATTTGACTTTTCTTCTTCTCTCCCCCCCCCACCTAATCTCAGGTTTTTTGTTTTCTTTATTTCCTTTACCACTCTTTCCTTCTTTCACACTCTTCCAGATTGTGCAACGTTTCCTCTTTCTGTCCAGCTCCTTTGGTCTCATGCTTTTACAGTGGTCAGCCAAAAGGAGGAGGAGGATTTCTATATGGTAAATGCTTCAAAGTGGGGACTTCATCTGTGGTATGTCACAAATGGGACAAGCACCCAATTGTTGCAGTGTGTTCTGCTGCTTCTGTTTAGAGTTCCAGCCAGCTCTTCCCTCCAAGTGCATTACACAAGCACGCACACACAGAGACACAGGGACGCCCCATTTCATAATGGTAATTTTATTCTTTATACTCCACACAACTCACTGGGTTGCCCCGGCCGCTCTGGGCGGCATCCATCATGTGTAAAAACATAATAAAAAACTAGACGTTTTTTTAAAAAAAACCCTTCACTGTACAGGATTGCCTTCAGACGGCTTGGGAGTCGGAGAACTCCATACCCCCCAACATTTCTCCTTTGAAAATAGGGACACCCTAAGGAAAAGAGATTAACAGGAATCCTTCAAGTGGTTTGGCTATGCGTTGGTTAATGGGTTAATTGGTGAGCTATGAGGTGAAGGGGAGGGTCTGATGCCTTGTCAATCAAAGAATGCCTTGTCAACCAACCAGAGGCAGCTTTGCAAACCCAGCAGCCTTGTCAACCAACCAGAAGCCGTTTGTCAATGCCAGCAGCCTTGTCAACCAACCAGAGGCAGCTTTGCAAACCCAGCAGCCTTGTCAACCAACCAGAAGCCGTTTGTCAATGCCAGCAGCCTTGTCAACCAATCAGAGGCAGCTTTTTCACTCCCAGCAGTAGGTATAAAACCAGCAGGCCTGGCCTGCGCTCAGGCCACTGGCCTGCGCTCAGGCCACTGGCCTGCGCTCAGGCCACTGGCCTGCGCTCAGGCCACTGGCCTGCGCTCAGGCCACTGGCCTGCGCTCAGGCCACTGGCCGCCCAATTTCTCTCTCTCTTTTCCCTCTGGATTTGACTTTTCTTCTTCTCTCCCCCCCCCACCTAATCTCAGGTTTTTTGTTTTCTTTATTTCCTTTACCACTCTTTCCTTCTTTCACACTCTTCCAGATTGTGCAACGTTTCCTCTTTCTGTCCAGCTCCTTTGGTCTCATGCTTTTACAGTGGTCAGCCAAAAGGAGGAGGAGGATTTCTATATGGTAAATGCTTCAAAGTGGGGACTTCATCTGTGGTATGTCACAAATGGGACAAGCACCCAATTGTTGCAGTGTGTTCTGCTGCTTCTGTTTAGAGTTCCAGCCAGCTCTTCCCTCCAAGTGCATTACACAAGCACGCACACACAGAGACACAGGGACGCCCCATTTCATAATGGTAATTTTATTCTTTATACTCCACACAACTCACTGGGTTAATAAAGAAAACAAAAAACCTGAGATTAGGTGGGGGGGGGGAGAGAAGAAGAAAAGTCAAATCCAGAGGGAAAAGAGAGAGAGAAATTGGGCGGCCAATGGCCTGAGCGCTCAGGCCATTGGCCTGCGCGCTCAGGCCATTGGCCTGCGCTCAGGCCATTGGCCGCCCAATTTCTCTCTCTCTTTTCCCTCTGGATTTGACTTTTCTTCTTCTCTCCCCCCCCCACCTAATCTCAGGTTTTTTGTTTTCTTTATTTCCTTTACCACTCTTTCCTTCTTTCACACTCTTCCAGATTGTGCAACGTTTCCTCTTTCTGTCCAGCTCCTTTGGTCTCATGCTTTTACAGTGGTCAGCCAAAAGGAGGAGGAGGATTTCTATATGGTAAATGCTTCAAAGTGGGGACTTCATCTGTGGTATGTCACAAATGGGACAAGCACCCAATTGTTGCAGTGTGTTCTGCTGCTTCTGTTTAGAGTTCCAGCCAGCTCTTCCCTCCAAGTGCATTACACAAGCACGCACACACAGAGACACAGGGACGCCCCATTTCATAATGGTAATTTTATTCTTTATACTCCACACAACTCACTGGGTTGCCCCGGCCGCTCTGGGCGGCATCCATCATGTGTAAAAACATAATAAAATACTAGACGTTTTTTTTAAAAAAACCCTTCACTGTACAGGATTGCCTTCAGACGGCTTGGGAGTCGGAGAACTCCATACCCCCCAACATTTCTCCTTTGAAAATAGGGACACCCTAAGGAAAAGAGATTAACAGGAATCCTTCAAGTGGTTTGGCTATGCGTTGGTTAATGGGTTAATTGGTGAGCTATGAGGTGAAGGGGAGGGTCCGATGCCTTGTCAATCAAAGAATGCCTTGTCAACCAACCAGAGGCAGCTTTGCAAACCCAGCAGCCTTGTCAACCAACCAGAAGCCGTTTGTCAATGCCAGCAGCCTTGTCAACCAACCAGAGGCAGCTTTGCAAAGCCAGCAGCCTTGTCAACCAACCAGAAGCCGTTTGTCAATGCCAGCAGCCTTGTCAACCAATCAGAGGCAGCTTTTTCACTCCCAGCAGTAGGTATAAAACCAGCAGGCCATTGGCCTGCGCTCAGGCCATTGGCCTGCGCTCAGGCCATTGGCCTGCGCTCAGGCCATTGGCCGCCCAATTTCTCTCTCTCTTTTCCCTCTGGATTTGACTTTTCTTCTTCTCTCCCCCCCCCCCCACCTAATCTCAGGTTTTTTGTTTTCTTTATTTCCTTTACCACTCTTTCCTTCTTTCACACTCTTCCAGATTGTGCAACGTTTCCTCTTTCTGTCCAGCTCCTTTGGTCTCATGCTTTTACAGTGGTCAGCCAAAAGGAGGAGGAGGATTTCTATATGGTAAATGCTTCAAAGTGGGGACTTCATCTGTGGTATGTCACAAATGGGACAAGCACCCAATTGTTGCAGTGTGTTCTGCTGCTTCTGTTTAGAGTTCCAGCCAGCTCTTCCCTCCAAGTGCATTACACAAGCACGCACACACAGAGACACAGGGACGCCCCATTTCATAATGGTAATTTTATTCTTTATACTCCACACAACTCACTGGGTTAATAAAGAAAACAAAAAACCTGAGATTAGGTGGGGGGGGGGAGAGAAGAAGAAAAGTCAAATCCAGAGGGAAAAGAGAGAGAGAAATTGGGCGGCCAATGGCCTGAGCGCTCAGGCCATTGGCCTGCGCGCTCAGGCCATTGGCCTGCGCTCAGGCCATTGGCCGCCCAATTTCTCTCTCTCTTTTCCCTCTGGATTTGACTTTTCTTCTTCTCTCCCCCCCCCCACCTAATCTCAGGTTTTTTGTTTTCTTTATTTCCTTTACCACTCTTTCCTTCTTTCACACTCTTCCAGATTGTGCAACGTTTCCTCTTTCTGTCCAGCTCCTTTGGTCTCATGCTTTTACAGTGGTCAGCCAAAAGGAGGAGGAGGATTTCTATATGGTAAATGCTTCAAAGTGGGGACTTCATCTGTGGTATGTCACAAATGGGACAAGCACCCAATTGTTGCAGTGTGTTCTGCTGCTTCTGTTTAGAGTTCCAGCCAGCTCTTCCCTCCAAGTGCATTACACAAGCACGCACACACAGAGACACAGGGACGCCCCATTTCATAATGGTAATTTTATTCTTTATACTCCACACAACTCACTGGGTTGCCCCGGCCGCTCTGGGCGGCATCCATCATGTGTAAAAACATAATAAAATACTAGACGTTTTTTTAAAAAAAAACCCTTCACTGTACAGGATTGCCTTCAGACGGCTTGGGAGTCGGAGAACTCCATACCCCCCAACATTTCTCCTTTGAAAATAGGGACACCCTAAGGAAAAGAGATTAACAGGAATCCTTCAAGTGGTTTGGCTATGCGTTGGTTAATGGGTTAATTGGTGAGCTATGAGGTGAAGGGGAGGGTCCGATGCCTTGTCAATCAAAGAATGCCTTGTCAACCAACCAGAGGCAGCTTTGCAAACCCAGCAGCCTTGTCAACCAACCAGAAGCCGTTTGTCAATGCCAGCAGCCTTGTCAACCAACCAGAGGCAGCTTTGCAAAGCCAGCAGCCTTGTCAACCAACCAGAAGCCGTTTGTCAATGCCAGCAGCCTTGTCAACCAATCAGAGGCAGCTTTTTCACTCCCAGCAGTAGGTATAAAACCAGCAGGCCTGGCCTGCGCTCAGGCCATTGGCCGCCCAATTTCTCTCTCTCTTTTCCCTCTGGATTTGACTTTTCTTCTTCTCTCCCCCCCCCACCTAATCTCAGGTTTTTTGTTTTCTTTATTTCCTTTACCACTCTTTCCTTCTTTCACACTCTTCCAGATTGTGCAACGTTTCCTCTTTCTGTCCAGCTCCTTTGGTCTCATGCTTTTACAGTGGTCAGCCAAAAGGAGGAGGAGGATTTCTATATGGTAAATGCTTCAAAGTGGGGACTTCATCTGTGGTATGTCACAAATGGGACAAGCACCCAATTGTTGCAGTGTGTTCTGCTGCTTCTGTTTAGAGTTCCAGCCAGCTCTTCCCTCCAAGTGCATTACACAAGCACGCACACACAGAGACACAGGGACGCCCCATTTCATAATGGTAATTTTATTCTTTATACTCCACACAACTCACTGGGTTAATAAAGAAAACAAAAAACCTGAGATTAGGTGGGGGGGGGGAGAGAAGAAGAAAAGTCAAATCCAGAGGGAAAAGAGAGAGAGAAATTGGGCGGCCAATGGCCTGAGCGCTCAGGCCATTGGCCTGCGCGCTCAGGCCATTGGCCGCCCAATTTCTCTCTCTCTTTTCCCTCTGGATTTGACTTTTCTTCTTCTCTCCCCCCCCCACCTAATCTCAGGTTTTTTGTTTTCTTTATTTCCTTTACCACTCTTTCCTTCTTTCACACTCTTCCAGATTGTGCAACGTTTCCTCTTTCTGTCCAGCTCCTTTGGTCTCATGCTTTTACAGTGGTCAGCCAAAAGGAGGAGGAGGATTTCTATATGGTAAATGCTTCAAAGTGGGGACTTCATCTGTGGTATGTCACAAATGGGACAAGCACCCAATTGTTGCAGTGTGTTCTGCTGCTTCTGTTTAGAGTTCCAGCCAGCTCTTCCCTCCAAGTGCATTACACAAGCACGCACACACAGAGACACAGGGACGCCCCATTTCATAATGGTAATTTTATTCTTTATACTCCACACAACTCACTGGGTTGCCCCGGCCGCTCTGGGCGGCATCCATCATGTGTAAAAACATAATAAAAAACTAGACGTTTTTTTTAAAAAAACCCTTCACTGTACAGGATTGCCTTCAGACGGATTGGGAGTCGGAGAACTCCATACCCCCCAACATTTCTCCTTTGAAAATAGGGACACCCTAAGGAAAAGAGATTAACAGGAATCCTTCAAGTGGTTTGGCTATGCGTTGGTTAATGGGTTAATTGGTGAGCTATGAGGTGAAGGGGAGGGTCCGATGCCTTGTCAATCAAAGAATGCCTTGTCAACCAACCAGAGGCAGCTTTGCAAACCCAGCAGCCTTGTCAACCAACCAGAAGCCGTTTGTCAATGCCAGCAGCCTTGTCAACCAACCAGAGGCAGCTTTGCAAAGCCAGCAGCCTTGTCAACCAACCAGAAGCCGTTTGTCAATGCCAGCAGCCTTGTCAACCAATCAGAGGCAGCTTTTTCACTCCCAGCAGTAGGTATAAAACCAGCAGGCCTGGCCTGCGCTCAGGCCATTGGCCGCCCAATTTCTCTCTCTCTTTTCCCTCTGGATTTGACTTTTCTTCTTCTCTCCCCCCCCCACCTAATCTCAGGTTTTTTGTTTTCTTTATTTCCTTTACCACTCTTTCCTTCTTTCACACTCTTCCAGATTGTGCAACGTTTCCTCTTTCTGTCCAGCTCCTTTGGTCTCATGCTTTTACAGTGGTCAGCCAAAAGGAGGAGGAGGATTTCTATATGGTAAATGCTTCAAAGTGGGGACTTCATCTGTGGTATGTCACAAATGGGACAAGCACCCAATTGTTGCAGTGTGTTCTGCTGCTTCTGTTTAGAGTTCCAGCCAGCTCTTCCCTCCAAGTGCATTACACAAGCACGCACACACAGAGACACAGGGACGCCCCATTTCATAATGGTAATTTTATTCTTTATACTCCACACAACTCACTGGGTTGCCCCGGCCGCTCTGGGCGGCATCCATCATGTGTAAAAACATAATAAAATACTAGACGTTTTTTTAAAAAAAACCCTTCACTGTACAGGATTGCCTTCAGACGGCTTGGGAGTCGGAGAACTCCATACCCCCCAACATTTCTCCTTTGAAAATAGGGACACCCTAAGGAAAAGAGATTAACAGGAATCCTTCAAGTGGTTTGGCTATGCGTTGGTTAATGGGTTAATTGGTGAGCTATGAGGTGAAGGGGAGGGTCCGATGCCTTGTCAATCAAAGAATGCCTTGTCAACCAACCAGAGGCAGCTTTGCAAACCCAGCAGCCTTGTCAACCAACCAGAAGCCGTTTGTCAATGCCAGCAGCCTTGTCAACCAACCAGAGGCAGCTTTGCAAAGCCAGCAGCCTTGTCAACCAACCAGAAGCCGTTTGTCAATGCCAGCAGCCTTGTCAACCAATCAGAGGCAGCTTTTTCACTCCCAGCAGTAGGTATAAAACCAGCAGGCCTCGCTCAGGCCAGGCCTGCGCTCAGGCCATTGGCCTGCGCTCAGGCCATTGGCCTGCGCTCAGGCCATTGGCCTGCGCTCAGGCCATTGGCCTGCGCTCAGGCCATTGGCCTGCGCTCAGGCCATTGGCCTGCGCTCAGGCCATTGGCCTGCGCTCAGGCCATTGGCCTGCGCTCAGGCCATTGGCCTGCGCTCAGGCCATTGGCCTGCGCTCAGGCCATTGGCCTGCGCTCAGGCCATTGGCCTGCGCTCAGGCCATTGGCCTGCGCTCAGGCCATTGGCCTGCGCTCAGGCCATTGGCCTGCGCTCAGGCCATTGGCCTGCGCTCAGGCCATTGGCCTGCGCTCAGGCCATTGGCCTGCGCTCAGGCCATTGGCCTGCGCTCAGGCCATTGGCCGCCCAATTTCTCTCTCTCTTTTCCCTCTGGATTTGACTTTTCTTCTTCTCTCCCCCCCCCCCCACCTAATCTCAGGTTTTTTGTTTTCTTTATTTCCTTTACCACTCTTTCCTTCTTTCACACTCTTCCAGATTGTGCAACGTTTCCTCTTTCTGTCCAGCTCCTTTGGTCTCATGCTTTTACAGTGGTCAGCCAAAAGGAGGAGGAGGATTTCTATATGGTAAATGCTTCAAAGTGGGGACTTCATCTGTGGTATGTCACAAATGGGACAAGCACCCAATTGTTGCAGTGTGTTCTGCTGCTTCTGTTTAGAGTTCCAGCCAGCTCTTCCCTCCAAGTGCATTACACAAGCACGCACACACAGAGACACAGGGACGCCCCATTTCATAATGGTAATTTTATTCTTTATACTCCACACAACTCACTGGGTTAATAAAGAAAACAAAAAACCTGAGATTAGGTGGGGGGGGGAGAGAAGAAGAAAAGTCAAATCCAGAGGGAAAAGAGAGAGAGAAATTGGGCGGCCAATGGCCTGAGCGCTCAGGCCATTGGCCTGCGCGCTCAGGCCATTGGCCGCCCAATTTCTCTCTCTCTTTTCCCTCTGGATTTGACTTTTCTTCTTCTCTCCCCCCCCCCACCTAATCTCAGGTTTTTTGTTTTCTTTATTTCCTTTACCACTCTTTCCTTCTTTCACACTCTTCCAGATTGTGCAACGTTTCCTCTTTCTGTCCAGCTCCTTTGGTCTCATGCTTTTACAGTGGTCAGCCAAAAGGAGGAGGAGGATTTCTATATGGTAAATGCTTCAAAGTGGGGACTTCATCTGTGGTATGTCACAAATGGGACAAGCACCCAATTGTTGCAGTGTGTTCTGCTGCTTCTGTTTAGAGTTCCAGCCAGCTCTTCCCTCCAAGTGCATTACACAAGCACGCACACACAGAGACACAGGGACGCCCCATTTCATAATGGTAATTTTATTCTTTATACTCCACACAACTCACTGGGTTAATAAAGAAAACAAAAAACCTGAGATTAGGTGGGGGGGGAGAGAAGAAGAAAAGTCAAATCCAGAGGGAAAAGAGAGAGAGAAATTGGGCGGCCAATGGCCTGAGCGCTCAGGCCATTGGCCTGCGCTCAGGCCATTGGCCGCCCAATTTCTCTCTCTCTTTTCCCTCTGGATTTGACTTTTCTTCTTCTCTCCCCCCCCCCACCTAATCTCAGGTTTTTTGTTTTCTTTATTTCCTTTACCACTCTTTCCTTCTTTCACACTCTTCCAGATTGTGCAACGTTTCCTCTTTCTGTCCAGCTCCTTTGGTCTCATGCTTTTACAGTGGTCAGCCAAAAGGAGGAGGAGGATTTCTATATGGTAAATGCTTCAAAGTGGGGACTTCATCTGTGGTATGTCACAAATGGGACAAGCACCCAATTGTTGCAGTGTGTTCTGCTGCTTCTGTTTAGAGTTCCAGCCAGCTCTTCCCTCCAAGTGCATTACACAAGCACGCACACACAGAGACACAGGGACGCCCCATTTCATAATGGTAATTTTATTCTTTATACTCCACACAACTCACTGGGTTGCCCCGGCCGCTCTGGGCGGCATCCATCATGTGTAAAAACATAATAAAATACTAGACGTTTTTTTAAAAAAAACCCTTCACTGTACAGGATTGCCTTCAGACGGCTTGGGAGTCGGAGAACTCCATACCCCCCAACATTTCTCCTTTGAAAATAGGGACACCCTAAGGAAAAGAGATTAACAGGAATCCTTCAAGTGGTTTGGCTATGCGTTGGTTAATGGGTTAATTGGTGAGCTATGAGGTGAAGGGGAGGGTCTGATGCCTTGTCAATCAAAGAATGCCTTGTCAACCAACCAGAGGCAGCTTTGCAAACCCAGCAGCCTTGTCAACCAACCAGAAGCCGTTTGTCAATGCCAGCAGCCTTGTCAACCAACCA
>NW_027554784.1:0-30814 GCF_964188315.1 Podarcis muralis
AAATGTTGGGGGGTATGGAGTTCTCCGACTCCCAAGCCGTCTGAAGGCAATCTTGTACACTGAAGGGTGTTTTTTTAAAAACATCTAGTGTTTTATTATGTTTTTATACATGATGGATGCCGCCCAGAGCGGCTGGGGCAACCCAGTCAGTTGTGTGGGGTATAAAGAATAAAATTATCATTATGGAATGGGGCGTCCCCGTGTCTCTGTGTGTGCGTGCTTGTGTAATGCACTTGGAGGGAAGAGCTGGCTGGAACTCTAAACAGAAGCAGCAGAACACACTGCAACAATTGGGTGCAGGTCCCATTTGTGACATACCACAGATGAAGTCCCCACTTTGAAACATTTACCATATAGAAATCCTCCTCCTCCTTTTGTGCTGACCTCTGTAAAAGCAGGAGACAAAAGGACCAGGAAGGAAAGAGGAAACGTTGCACAATCTGGAAGAGTGTGAAAGAAGGAAAGAGTGGTAAAGGAAATAAAGAAAACAAAAAACCTGAGATTAGGTGGGGGGGGGGGGGAGAGAAGAGGAAAAGTCAAATCCAGAGGGAAAGGAGAGCGCAGGCCATTGGCCTGAGCGCAGGCCATTGGCCTGAGCGCAGGCCATTGGCCTGCTGGTTTTATACCTACTGCTGGGAGTGAAAATGCTCCCTCTGATTGGTTGACAAGGCTGCTGGCATTGACAAACGGCTTCTGGTTGGTTGACAAGGCTGCTGGGTTTGCAAAGCTGCCTCTGGTTGGTTGACAAGGCATTCTTTGATTGACAAGGCATCTGACCCTCCCCTTTACCTCATAGCTCACCAATTAACCCATTAACCAACGCATAGCCAAACCACTTGAAGGATTACTGTTAATCTCTTTTCCTTAGGGTGTCCCTATTTTCAAAGGAGAAATGTTGGGGGGTATGGAGTTCTCCGACTCCCAAGCCGTCTGAAGGCAATCTTGTACACTGAAGGGTGTTTTTTTAAAAACATCTAGTGTTTTATTATGTTTTTATACATGATGGATGCCGCCCAGAGCGGCTGGGGCAACCCAGTCAGTTGTGTGGGGTATAAAGAATAAAATTATCATTATGGAATGGGGCGTCCCCGTGTCTCTGTGTGTGCGTGCTTGTGTAATGCACTTGGAGGGAAGAGCTGGCTGGAACTCTAAACAGAAGCAGCAGAACACACTGCAACAATTGGGTGCAGGTCCCATTTGTGACATACCACAGATGAAGTCCCCACTTTGAAACATTTACCATATAGAAATCCTCCTCCTCCTTTTGTGCTGACCTCTGTAAAAGCAGGAGACAAAAGGACCAGGAAGGAAAGAGGAAACGTTGCACAATCTGGAAGAGTGTGAAAGAAGGAAAGAGTGGTAAAGGAAATAAAGAAAACAAAAAACCTGAGATTAGGTGGGGGGGGGGGAGAGAAGAGGAAAAGTCAAATCCAGAGGGAAAGGAGAGCGCAGGCCATTGGCCTGAGCGCAGGCCATTGGCCTGAGCGCAGGCCATTGGCCTGAGCGCAGGCCATTGGCCTGAGCGCAGGCCATTGGCCTGAGCGCAGGCCATTGGCCTGAGCGCAGGCCATTGGCCTGAGCGCAGGCCATTGGCCTGAGCGCAGGCCATTGGCCTGAGCGCAGGCCATTGGCCTGAGCGCAGGCCATTGGCCTGAGCGCAGGCCATTGGCCTGAGCGCAGGCCATTGGCCTGAGCGCAGGCCATTGGCCTGAGCGCAGGCCATTGGCCTGAGCGCAGGCCATTGGCCTGAGCGCAGGCCATTGGCCTGAGCGCAGGCCATTGGCCTGAGCGCAGGCCATTGGCCTGAGCGCAGGCCATTGGCCTGAGCGCAGGCCATTGGCCTGAGCGCAGGCCATTGGCCTGAGCGCAGGCCATTGGCCTGAGCGCAGGCCATTGGCCTGAGCGCAGGCCATTGGCCTGAGCGCAGGCCATTGGCCTGAGCGCAGGCCGGGCCTGCTGGTTTTATACCTACTGCTGGGAGTGAAAATGCTCCCTCTGATTGGTTGACAAGGCTGCTGGCATTGACAAACGGCTTCTGGTTGGTTGACAAGGCTGCTGGGTTTGCAAAGCTGCCTCTGGTTGGTTGACAAGGCATTCTTTGATTGACAAGGCATCTGACCCTCCCCTTTACCTCATAGCTCACCAATTAACCCATTAACCAACGCATAGCCAAACCACTTGAAGGATTACTGTTAATCTCTTTTCCTTAGGGTGTCCCTATTTTCAAAGGAGAAATGTTGGGGGGTATGGAGTTCTCCGACTCCCAAGCCGTCTGAAGGCAATCTTGTACACTGAAGGGTGTTTTTTTAAAAACATCTAGTGTTTTATTATGTTTTTATACATGATGGATGCCGCCCAGAGCGGCTGGGGCAACCCAGTCAGTTGTGTGGGGTATAAAGAATAAAATTATCATTATGGAATGGGGCGTCCCCGTGTCTCTGTGTGTGCGTGCTTGTGTAATGCACTTGGAGGGAAGAGCTGGCTGGAACTCTAAACAGAAGCAGCAGAACACACTGCAACAATTGGGTGCAGGTCCCATTTGTGACATACCACAGATGAAGTCCCCACTTTGAAACATTTACCATATAGAAATCCTCCTCCTCCTTTTGTGCTGACCTCTGTAAAAGCAGGAGACAAAAGGACCAGGAAGGAAAGAGGAAACGTTGCACAATCTGGAAGAGTGTGAAAGAAGGAAAGAGTGGTAAAGGAAATAAAGAAAACAAAAAACCTGAGATTAGGTGGGGGGGGGAGAGAAGAGGAAAAGTCAAATCCAGAGGGAAAGGAGAGCGCAGGCCATTGGCCTGAGCGCAGGCCATTGGCCTGAGCGCAGGCCCATTGGCCTGAGCGCAGGCCATTGGCCTGAGCGCAGGCCATTGGCCTGAGCGCAGGCCATTGGCCTGAGCGCAGGCCATTGGCCTGAGCGCAGGCCATTGGCCTGAGCGCAGGCCATTGGCCTGAGCGCAGGCCATTGGCCTGAGCGCAGGCCATTGGCCTGAGCGCAGGCCATTGGCCTGAGCGCAGGCCATTGGCCTGAGCGCAGGCCATTGGCCTGAGCGCAGGCCATTGGCCTGAGCGCAGGCCATTGGCCTGAGCGCAGGCCATTGGCCTGAGCGCAGGCCATTGGCCTGAGCGCAGGCCATTGGCCTGAGCGCAGGCCATTGGCCTGAGCGCAGGCCATTGGCCTGAGCGCAGGCCATTGGCCTGAGCGCAGGCCGGGCCTGCTGGTTTTATACCTACTGCTGGGAGTGAAAATGCTCCCTCTGATTGGTTGACAAGGCTGCTGGCATTGACAAACGGCTTCTGGTTGGTTGACAAGGCTGCTGGGTTTGCAAAGCTGCCTCTGGTTGGTTGACAAGGCATTCTTTGATTGACAAGGCATCTGACCCTCCCCTTTACCTCATAGCTCACCAATTAACCCATTAACCAACGCATAGCCAAACCACTTGAAGGATTACTGTTAATCTCTTTTCCTTAGGGTGTCCCTATTTTCAAAGGAGAAATGTTGGGGGGTATGGAGTTCTCCGACTCCCAAGCCGTCTGAAGGCAATCTTGTACACTGAAGGGTGTTTTTTAAAAACATCTAGTGTTTTATTATGTTTTTATACATGATGGATGCCGCCCAGAGCGGCTGGGGCAACCCAGTCAGTTGTGTGGGGTATAAAGAATAAAATTATCATTATGGAATGGGGCGTCCCCGTGTCTCTGTGTGTGCGTGCTTGTGTAATGCACTTGGAGGGAAGAGCTGGCTGGAACTCTAAACAGAAGCAGCAGAACACACTGCAACAATTGGGTGCAGGTCCCATTTGTGACATACCACAGATGAAGTCCCCACTTTGAAACATTTACCATATAGAAATCCTCCTCCTCCTTTTGTGCTGACCTCTGTAAAAGCAGGAGACAAAAGGACCAGGAAGGAAAGAGGAAACGTTGCACAATCTGGAAGAGTGTGAAAGAAGGAAAGAGTGGTAAAGGAAATAAAGAAAACAAAAAACCTGAGATTAGGTGGGGGGGGGGAGAGAAGAGGAAAAGTCAAATCCAGAGGGAAAGGAGAGCGCAGGCCATTGGCCTGAGCGCAGGCCATTGGCCTGAGCGCAGGCCATTGGCCTGAGCGCAGGCCATTGGCCTGAGCGCAGGCCATTGGCCTGAGCGCAGGCCATTGGCCTGAGCGCAGGCCATTGGCCTGAGCGCAGGCCATTGGCCTGAGCGCAGGCCATTGGCCTGAGCGCAGGCCATTGGCCTGAGCGCAGGCCATTGGCCTGAGCGCAGGCCATTGGCCTGAGCGCAGGCCATTGGCCTGAGCGCAGGCCATTGGCCTGAGCGCAGGCCATTGGCCTGAGCGCAGGCCATTGGCCTGAGCGCAGGCCATTGGCCTGAGCGCAGGCCATTGGCCTGAGCGCAGGCCATTGGGCCTGAGCGCAGGCCATTGGCCTGAGCGCAGGCCGGGCCTGCTGGTTTTATACCTACTGCTGGGAGTGAAAATGCTCCCTCTGATTGGTTGACAAGGCTGCTGGCATTGACAAACGGCTTCTGGTTGGTTGACAAGGCTGCTGGGTTTGCAAAGCTGCCTCTGGTTGGTTGACAAGGCATTCTTTGATTGACAAGGCATCTGACCCTCCCCTTTACCTCATAGCTCACCAATTAACCCATTAACCAACGCATAGCCAAACCACTTGAAGGATTACTGTTAATCTCTTTTCCTTAGGGTGTCCCTATTTTCAAAGGAGAAATGTTGGGGGGTATGGAGTTCTCCGACTCCCAAGCCGTCTGAAGGCAATCTTGTACACTGAAGGGTGTTTTTTTAAAAACATCTAGTGTTTTATTATGTTTTTATACATGATGGATGCCGCCCAGAGCGGCTGGGGCAACCCAGTCAGTTGTGTGGGGTATAAAGAATAAAATTATCATTATGGAATGGGGCGTCCCCGTGTCTCTGTGTGTGCGTGCTTGTGTAATGCACTTGGAGGGAAGAGCTGGCTGGAACTCTAAACAGAAGCAGCAGAACACACTGCAACATTGGGTGCAGGTCCCATTTGTGACATACCACAGATGAAGTCCCCACTTTGAAACATTTACCATATAGAAATCCTCCTCCTCCTTTTGTGCTGACCTCTGTAAAAGCAGGAGACAAAAGGACCAGGAAGGAAAGAGGAAACGTTGCACAATCTGGAAGAGTGTGAAAGAAGGAAAGAGTGGTAAAGGAAATAAAGAAAACAAAAACCTGAGATTAGGTGGGGGGGGGGGAGAGAAGAGAAAAGTCAAATCCAGAGGGAAAGGAGAGCGCAGGCCATTGGCCTGAGCGCAGGCCATTGGCCTGAGCGCAGGCCATTGGCCTGAGCGCAGGCCATTGGCCTGAGCGCAGGCCATTGGCCTGAGCGCAGGCCATTGGCCTGAGCGCAGGCCATGGCCTGAGCGCAGGCCATTGGCCTGAGCGCAGGCCATTGGCCTGAGCGCAGGCCATTGGCCTGAGCGCAGGCCATTGGCCTGAGCGCAGCCATTGGCCTGAGCGCAGGCCATTGGCCTGAGCGCAGGCCATTGGCCTGAGCGCAGGCCATTGGCCTGAGCGCAGGCCATTGGCCTGGCAGCTAAGCGCAGGCCATTGGCCTGAGCGCAGGCCATTGGCCTGAGCGCAGGCCATTGGCCTGAGCGCAGGCCATTGGCCTGAGCGCAGGCCATTGGCCTGAGCGCAGGCCGGGCCTGCTGGTTTTATACCTACTGCTGGGAGTGAAAATGCTCCCTCTGATTGGTTGACAAGGCTGCTGGCATTGACAAACGGCTTCTGGTTGGTTGACAAGGCTGCTGGGTTTGCAAAGCTGCCTCTGGTTGGTTGACAAGGCATTCTTTGATTGACAAGGCATCTGACCCTCCCCTTTACCTCATAGCTCACCAATTAACCCATTAACCAACGCATAGCCAAACCACTTGAAGGATTACTGTTAATCTCTTTTCCTTAGGGTGTCCCTATTTTCAAAGGAGAAATGTTGGGGGGTATGGAGTTCCTCCGACTCCCAAGCCGTCTGAAGGCAATCTTGTACACTGAAGGGTGTTTTTTTAAAAACATCTAGTGTTTTATTATGTTTTTATACATGATGGATGCCGCCCAGAGCGGCTGGGGCAACCCAGTCAGTTGTGTGGGGTATAAAGAATAAAATTATCATTATGGAATGGGGCGTCCCCGTGTCTCTGTGTGTGCGTGCTTGTGTAATGCACTTGGAGGGAAGAGCTGGCTGGAACTCTAAACAGAAGCAGCAGAACACACTGCAACAATTGGGTGCAGGTCCCATTTGTGACATACCACAGATGAAGTCCCCACTTTGAAACATTTACCATATAGAAATCCTCCTCCTCCTTTTGTGCTGACCTCTGTAAAAGCAGGAGACAAAAGGACCAGGAAGGAAAGAGGAAACGTTGCACAATCTGGAAGAGTGTGAAAGAAGGAAAGAGTGGTAAAGGAAATAAAGAAAACAAAAAACCTGAGATTAGGTGGGGGGGGGGGGAGAGAAGAGGGAAAAGTCAAATCCAGAGGGGAAAGGAGAGCGCAGGCCATTGGCCTGAGCGCAGGCCATTGGCCTGAGCGCAGGCCATTGGCCTGAGCGCAGGCCATTGGCCTGAGCGCAGGCCATTGGCCTGAGCCGCAGCGCCATTGGCCTGAGCGCAGGCCATTGGCCTGAGCGCAGGCCATTGGCCTGAGCGCAGGCCATTGGCCTGAGCGCAGGCCATTGGCCTGAGCGCAGGCCATTGGCCTGAGCGCAGGCCATTGGCCTGAGCGCAGGCCATTGGCCTGAGCGCAGGCCATTGGCCTGAGCGCAGGCCATTGGCCTGAGCGCAGGCCATTGGCCTGAGCGCAGGCCATTGGCCTGAGCGCAGGCCATTGGCCTGAGCGCAGGCCATTGGCCTGAGCGCAGGCCATTGCCTGAGCGCAGGCCATTGCCTGAGCGCAGGCCATTGGCCTGAGCGCAGGCCATTGGCCTGAGCGCAGGCCATTGGCCTGAGCGCAGGCCGGGCCTGCTGGTTTTATACCTACTGCTGGGAGTGAAAATGCTCCCTCTGATTGGTTGACAAGGCTGCTGGCATTGACAAACGGCTTCTGGTTGGTTGACAAGGCTGCTGGGTTTGCAAAGCTGCCTCTGGTTGGTTGACAAGGCATTCTTTGATTGACAAGGCATCTGACCCTCCCCTTTACCTCATAGCTCACCAATTAACCCATTAACCAACGCATAGCCAAACCACTTGAAGGATTACTGTTAATCTCTTTTCCTTAGGGTGTCCCTATTTTCAAAGGAGAAATGTTGGGGGGTATGGAGTTCTCCGACTCCCAAGCCGTCTGAAGGCAATCTTGTACACTGAAGGGTGGTTTTTTTAAAAACATCTAGTGTTTTATTATGTTTTTATACATGATGGATGCCGCCCAGAGCGGCTGGGGCAACCCAGTCAGTTGTGTGGGGTATAAAGAATAAAATTATCATTATGAGAATAAAATTATCATTATGGAATGGGGCGTCCCCGTGTCTCTGTGTGTGCGTGCTTGTGTAATGCACTTGGAGGGAAGAGCTGGCTGGAACTCTAAACAGAAGCAGCAGAACACACTGCAACAATTGGGTGCAGGTCCCATTTGTGACATACCACAGATGAAGTCCCCACTTTGAAACATTTACCATATAGAAATCCTCCTCCTCCTTTTGTGCTGACCTCTGTAAAAGCAGGAGACAAAAGGACCAGGAAGGAAAGAGGAAACGTTGCACAATCTGGAAGAGTGTGAAAGAAGGAAAGAGTGGTAAAGGAAATAAAGAAAACAAAAAACCTGAGATTAGGTGGGGGGGGGGGAGAGAAGAGGAAAAGTCAAATCCAGAGGGAAAGGAGAGCGCAGGCCATTGGCCTGAGCGCAGGCCATTGGCCTGAGCGCAGGCCATTGGCCTGAGCGCAGGCCATTGGCCTGAGCGCAGGCCATTGGCCTGAGCGCAGGCCATTGGCCTGAGCGCAGGCCATTGGCCTGAGCGCAGGCCATTGGCCTGAGCGCAGGCCATTGGCCTGAGCGCAGGCCATTGGCCTGAGCGCAGGCCATTGGCCTGAGCGCAGGCCATTGGCCTGAGCGCAGGCCATTGGCCTGAGCGCAGGCCATTGGCCTGAGCGCAGGCCATTGGCCTGAGCGCAGGCCATTGGCCTGAGCGCAGGCCATTGGCCTGAGCGCAGGCCATTGGCCTGAGCGCAGGCCATTGGCCTGAGCGCAGGCCATTGGCCTGAGCGCAGGCCATTGGCCTGAGCGCAGGCCATTGGCCTGAGCGCAGGCCATTGGCCTGAGCGCAGGCCATTGGCCTGAGCGCAGGCCATTGGCCTGAGCGCAGGCCATTGGCCTGAGCGCAGGCCGGGCCTGCTGGTTTTATACCTACTGCTGGGAGTGAAAATGCTCCCTCTGATTGGTTGACAAGGCTGCTGGCATTGACAAACGGCTTCTGGTTGGTTGACAAGGCTGCTGGGTTTGCAAAGCTGCCTCTGGTTGGTTGACAAGGCATTCTTTGATTGACAAGGCATCTGACCCTCCCCTTTACCTCATAGCTCACCAATTAACCCATTAACCAACGCATAGCCAAACCACTTGAAGGATTACTGTTAATCTCTTTTCCTTAGGGTGTCCCTATTTTCAAAGGAGAAATGTTGGGGGGTATGGAGTTCTCCGACTCCCAAGCCGTCTGAAGGCAATCTTGTACACTGAAGGGTGTTTTTTTAAAAACATCTAGTGTTTTATTATGTTTTTATACATGATGGATGCCGCCCAGAGCGGCTGGGGCAACCCAGTCAGTTGTGTGGGGTATAAAGAATAAAATTATCATTATGGAATGGGGCGTCCCCGTGTCTCTGTGTGTGCGTGCTTGTGTAATGCACTTGGAGGGAAGAGCTGGCTGGAACTCTAAACAGAAGCAGCAGAACACACTGCAACAATTGGGTGCAGGTCCCATTTGTGACATACCACAGATGAAGTCCCCACTTTGAAACATTTACCATATAGAAATCCTCCTCCTCCTTTTGTGCTGACCTCTGTAAAAGCAGGAGACAAAAGGACCAGGAAGGAAAGAGGAAACGTTGCACAATCTGGAAGAGTGTGAAAGAAGGAAAGAGTGGTAAAGGAAATAAAGAAAACAAAAAACCTGAGATTAGGTGGGGGGGGGGGAGAGAAGAGGAAAAGTCAAATCCAGAGGGAAAGGAGCGCGCAGGCCATTGGCCTGAGCGCAGGCCATTGGCCTGAGCGCAGGCCATTGGCCTGCTGGTTTTATACCTACTGCTGGGAGTGAAAATGCTCCCTCTGATTGGTTGACAAGGCTGCTGGCATTGACAAACGGCTTCTGGTTGGTTGACATGGCTGCTGGGTTTGCAAAGCTGCCTCTGGTTGGTTGACAAGGCATTCTTTGATTGACAAGGCATCTGACCCTCCCCTTTACCTCATAGCTCACCAATTAACCCATTAACCAACGCATAGCCAAACCACTTGAAGGATTACTGTTAATCTCTTTTCCTTAGGGTGTCCCTATTTTCAAAGGAGAAATGTTGGGGGGTATGGAGTTCTCCGACTCCCAAGCCGTCTGAAGGCAATCTTGTACACTGAAGGGTGTTTTTTTAAAAACATCTAGTGTTTTATTATGTTTTTATACATGATGGATGCCGCCCAGAGCGGCTGGGGCAACCCAGTCAGTTGTGTGGGGTATAAAGAATAAAATTATCATTATGGAATGGGGCGTCCCCGTGTCTCTGTGTGTGCGTGCTTGTGTAATGCACTTGGAGGGAAGAGCTGGCTGGAACTCTAAACAGAAGCAGCAGAACACACTGCAACAATTGGGTGCAGGTCCCATTTGTGACATACCACAGATGAAGTCCCCACTTTGAAACATTTACCATATAGAAATCCTCCTCCTCCTTTTGTGCTGACCTCTGTAAAAGCAGGAGACAAAAGGACCAGGAAGGAAAGAGGAAACGTTGCACAATCTGGAAGAGTGTGAAAGAAGGAAAGAGTGGTAAAGGAAATAAAGAAAACAAAAAACCTGAGATTAGGTGGGGGGGGGGGGGAGAGAAGAGGAAAAGTCAAATCCAGAGGGAAAGGAGCGCGCAGGCCATTGGCCTGAGCGCAGGCCATTGGCCTGAGCGCAGGCCATTGGCCTGCTGGTTTTATACCTACTGCTGGGAGTGAAAATGCTCCCTCTGATTGGTTGACAAGGCTGCTGGCATTGACAAACGGCTTCTGGTTGGTTGACAAGGCTGCTGGGTTTGCAAAGCTGCCTCTGGTTGGTTGACAAGGCATTCTTTGATTGACAAGGCATCTGACCCTCCCCTTTACCTCATAGCTCACCAATTAACCCATTAACCAACGCATAGCCAAACCACTTGAAGGATTACTGTTAATCTCTTTTCCTTAGGGTGTCCCTATTTTCAAAGGAGAAATGTTGGGGGGTATGGAGTTCTCCGACTCCCAAGCCGTCTGAAGGCAATCTTGTACACTGAAGGGTGTTTTTTTAAAAACATCTAGTGTTTTATTATGTTTTTATACATGATGGATGCCGCCCAGAGCGGCTGGGGCAACCCAGTCAGTTGTGTGGGGTATAAAGAATAAAATTATCATTATGGAATGGGGCGTCCCCGTGTCTCTGTGTGTGCGTGCTTGTGTAATGCACTTGGAGGGAAGAGCTGGCTGGAACTCTAAACAGAAGCAGCAGAACACACTGCAACAATTGGGTGCAGGTCCCATTTGTGACATACCACAGATGAAGTCCCCACTTTGAAACATTTACCATATAGAAATCCTCCTCCTCCTTTTGTGCTGACCTCTGTAAAAGCAGGAGACAAAAGGACCAGGAAGGAAAGAGGAAACGTTGCACAATCTGGAAGAGTGTGAAAGAAGGAAAGAGTGGTAAAGGAAATAAAGAAAACAAAAAACCTGAGATTAGGTGGGGGGGGGGGGAGAGAAGAGGAAAAGTCAAATCCAGAGGGAAAGGAGAGCGCAGGCCATTGGCCTGAGCGCAGGCCATTGGCCTGAGCGCAGGCCATTGGCCTGCTGGTTTTATACCTACTGCTGGGAGTGAAAATGCTCCCTCTGATTGGTTGACAAGGCTGCTGGCATTGACAAACGGCTTCTGGTTGGTTGACAAGGCTGCTGGGTTTGCAAAGCTGCCTCTGGTTGGTTGACAAGGCATTCTTTGATTGACAAGGCATCTGACCCTCCCCTTTACCTCATAGCTCACCAATTAACCCATTAACCAACGCATAGCCAAACCACTTGAAGGATTACTGTTAATCTCTTTTCCTTAGGGTGTCCCTATTTTCAAAGGAGAAATGTTGGGGGGTATGGAGTTCTCCGACTCCCAAGCCGTCTGAAGGCAATCTTGTACACTGAAGGGTGTTTTTTTAAAAACATCTAGTGTTTTATTATGTTTTTATACATGATGGATGCCGCCCAGAGCGGCTGGGGCAACCCAGTCAGTTGTGTGGGGTATAAAGAATAAAATTATCATTATGGAATGGGGCGTCCCCGTGTCTCTGTGTGTGCGTGCTTGTGTAATGCACTTGGAGGGAAGAGCTGGCTGGAACTCTAAACAGAAGCAGCAGAACACACTGCAACAATTGGGTGCAGGTCCCATTTGTGACATACCACAGATGAAGTCCCCACTTTGAAACATTTACCATATAGAAATCCTCCTCCTCCTTTTGTGCTGACCTCTGTAAAAGCAGGAGACAAAAGGACCAGGAAGGAAAGAGGAAACGTTGCACAATCTGGAAGAGTGTGAAAGAAGGAAAGAGTGGTAAAGGAAATAAAGAAAACAAAAAACCTGAGATTAGGTGGGGGGGGGGGAGAGAAGAGGAAAAGTCAAATCCAGAGGGAAAGGAGAGCGCAGGCCATTGGCCTGAGCGCAGGCCATTGGCCTGAGCGCAGGCCATTGGCCTGAGCGCAGGCCATTGGCCTGAGCGCAGGCCATTGGCCTGAGCGCAGGCCATTGGCCTGAGCGCAGGCCATTGGCCTGAGCGCAGGCCATTGGCCAGAGCGCAGGCCATTGGCCAGAGCGCAGGCCATTGGCCTGAGCGCAGGCCATTGGCCTGAGCGCAGGCCATTGGCCTGAGCGCAGGCCATTGGCCTGAGCGCAGGCCATTGGCCTGAGCGCAGGCCATTGGCCTGAGCGCAGGCCATTGGCCTGAGCGCAGGCCATTGGCCTGAGCGCAGGCCATTGGCCTGAGCGCAGGCCATTGGCCTGAGCGCAGGCCATTGGCCTGAGCGCAGGCCATTGGCCTGAGCGCAGGCCATTGGCCTGAGCGCAGGCCATTGGCCTGAGCGCAGGCCATTGGCCTGAGCGCAGGCCGGGCCTGCTGGTTTTATAC
This sequence comes from Podarcis muralis, assembly GCF_964188315.1. NCBI lineage: Eukaryota > Metazoa > Chordata > Lepidosauria > Squamata > Lacertidae > Podarcis > Podarcis muralis. The sequence continues at coordinate 12,352 of NW_027554784.1, forward strand.
CTACTGCTGGGAGTGAAAATGCTCCCTCTGATTGGTTGACAAGGCTGCTGGCATTGACAAACGGCTTCTGGTTGGTTGACAAGGCTGCTGGGTTTGCAAAGCTGCCTCTGGTTGGTTGACAAGGCATTCTTTGATTGACAAGGCATCTGACCCTCCCCTTTACCTCATAGCTCACCAATTAACCCATTAACCAACGCATAGCCAAACCACTTGAAGGATTACTGTTAATCTCTTTTCCTTAGGGTGTCCCTATTTTCAAAGGAGAAATGTTGGGGGGTATGGAGTTCTCCGACTCCCAAGCCGTCTGAAGGCAATCTTGTACACTGAAGGGTGTTTTTTTAAAAACATCTAGTGTTTTATTATGTTTTTATACATGATGGATGCCGCCCAGAGCGGCTGGGGCAACCCAGTCAGTTGTGTGGGGTATAAAGAATAAAATTATCATTATGGAATGGGGCGTCCCCGTGTCTCTGTGTGTGCGTGCTTGTGTAATGCACTTGGAGGGAAGAGCTGGCTGGAACTCTAAACAGAAGCAGCAGAACACACTGCAACAATTGGGTGCAGGTCCCATTTGTGACATACCACAGATGAAGTCCCCACTTTGAAACATTTACCATATAGAAATCCTCCTCCTCCTTTTGTGCTGACCTCTGTAAAAGCAGGAGACAAAAGGACCAGGAAGGAAAGAGGAAACGTTGCACAATCTGGAAGAGTGTGAAAGAAGGAAAGAGTGGTAAAGGAAATAAAGAAAACAAAAAACCTGAGATTAGGTGGGGGGGGGGGGGGAGAGAAGAGGAAAAGTCAAATCCAGAGGGAAAGGAGAGCGCAGGCCATTGGCCTGAGCGCAGGCCATTGGCCTGAGCGCAGGCCATTGGCCTGAGCGCAGGCCATTGGCCTGAGCGCAGGCCATTGGCCTGAGCGCAGGCCATTGGCCTGAGCGCAGGCCATTGGCCTGAGCGCAGGCCATTGGCCTGAGCGCAGGCCATTGGCCTGAGCGCAGGCCATTGGCCTGAGCGCAGGCCATTGGCCTGAGCGCAGGCCATTGGCCTGAGCGCAGGCCATTGGCCTGAGCGCAGGCCATTGGCCTGAGCGCAGGCCATTGGCCTGAGCGCAGGCCATTGGCCTGAGCGCAGGCCATTGGCCTGAGCGCAGGCCATTGGCCTGAGCGCAGGCCATTGGCCTGAGCGCAGGCCATTGGCCTGAGCGCAGGCCATTGGCCTGAGCGCAGGCCGGGCCTGCTGGTTTTATACCTACTGCTGGGAGTGAAAATGCTCCCTCTGATTGGTTGACAAGGCTGCTGGCATTGACAAACGGCTTCTGGTTGGTTGACAAGGCTGCTGGGTTTGCAAAGCTGCCTCTGGTTGGTTGACAAGGCATTCTTTGATTGACAAGGCATCTGACCCTCCCCTTTACCTCATAGCTCACCAATTAACCCATTAACCAACGCATAGCCAAACCACTTGAAGGATTACTGTTAATCTCTTTTCCTTAGGGTGTCCCTATTTTCAAAGGAGAAATGTTGGGGGGTATGGAGTTCTCCGACTCCCAAGCCGTCTGAAGGCAATCTTGTACACTGAAGGGTGTTTTTTTAAAAACATCTAGTGTTTTATTATGTTTTTATACATGATGGATGCCGCCCAGAGCGGCTGGGGCAACCCAGTCAGTTGTGTGGGGTATAAAGAATAAAATTATCATTATGGAATGGGGCGTCCCCGTGTCTCTGTGTGTGCGTGCTTGTGTAATGCACTTGGAGGGAAGAGCTGGCTGGAACTCTAAACAGAAGCAGCAGAACACACTGCAACAATTGGGTGCAGGTCCCATTTGTGACATACCACAGATGAAGTCCCCACTTTGAAACATTTACCATATAGAAATCCTCCTCCTCCTTTTGTGCTGACCTCTGTAAAAGCAGGAGACAAAAGGACCAGGAAGGAAAGAGGAAACGTTGCACAATCTGGAAGAGTGTGAAAGAAGGAAAGAGTGGTAAAGGAAATAAAGAAAACAAAAAACCTGAGATTAGGTGGGGGGGGGGGAGAGAAGAGGAAAAGTCAAATCCAGAGGGAAAGGAGCGCGCAGGCCATTGGCCTGAGCGCAGGCCATTGGCCTGAGCGCAGGCCATTGGCCTGAGCGCAGGCCATTGGCCTGAGCGCAGGCCATTGGCCTGAGCGCAGGCCATTGGCCTGAGCGCAGGCCATTGGCCTGAGCGCAGGCCATTGGCCTGAGCGCAGGCCATTGGCCTGAGCGCAGGCCATTGGCCTGAGCGCAGGCCATTGGCCTGAGCGCAGGCCATTGGCCTGAGCGCAGGCCATTGGCCTGAGCGCAGGCCATTGGCCTGAGCGCAGGCCATTGGCCTGAGCGCAGGCCATTGGCCTGAGCGCAGGCCATTGGCCTGAGCGCAGGCCATTGGCCTGAGCGCAGGCCATTGGCCTGAGCGCAGGCCGGGCCTGCTGGTTTTATACCTACTGCTGGGAGTGAAAATGCTCCCTCTGATTGGTTGACAAGGCTGCTGGCATTGACAAACGGCTTCTGGTTGGTTGACAAGGCTGCTGGGTTTGCAAAGCTGCCTCTGGTTGGTTGACAAGGCATTCTTTGATTGACAAGGCATCTGACCCTCCCCTTTACCTCATAGCTCACCAATTAACCCATTAACCAACGCATAGCCAAACCACTTGAAGGATTACTGTTAATCTCTTTTCCTTAGGGTGTCCCTATTTTCAAAGGAGAAATGTTGGGGGGTATGGAGTTCTCCGACTCCCAAGCCGTCTGAAGGCAATCTTGTACACTGAAGGGTGTTTTTTTTAAAAACATCTAGTGTTTTATTATGTTTTTATACATGATGGATGCCGCCCAGAGCGGCTGGGGCAACCCAGTCAGTTGTGTGGGGTATAAAGAATAAAATTATCATTATGGAATGGGGCGTCCCCGTGTCTCTGTGTGTGCGTGCTTGTGTAATGCACTTGGAGGGAAGAGCTGGCTGGAACTCTAAACAGAAGCAGCAGAACACACTGCAACAATTGGGTGCAGGTCCCATTTGTGACATACCACAGATGAAGTCCCCACTTTGAAACATTTACCATATAGAAATCCTCCTCCTCCTTTTGTGCTGACCTCTGTAAAAGCAGGAGACAAAAGGACCAGGAAGGAAAGAGGAAACGTTGCACAATCTGGAAGAGTGTGAAAGAAGGAAAGAGTGGTAAAGGAAATAAAGAAAACAAAAAACCTGAGATTAGGTGGGGGGGGGGGAGAGAAGAGGAAAAGTCAAATCCAGAGGGAAAGGAGCGCGCAGGCCATTGGCCTGAGCGCAGGCCATTGGCCTGAGCGCAGGCCATTGGCCTGCTGGTTTTATACCTACTGCTGGGAGTGAAAATGCTCCCTCTGATTGGTTGACAAGGCTGCTGGCATTGACAAACGGCTTCTGGTTGGTTGACAAGGCTGCTGGGTTTGCAAAGCTGCCTCTGGTTGGTTGACAAGGCATTCTTTGATTGACAAGGCATCTGACCCTCCCCTTTACCTCATAGCTCACCAATTAACCCATTAACCAACGCATAGCCAAACCACTTGAAGGATTACTGTTAATCTCTTTTCCTTAGGGTGTCCCTATTTTCAAAGGAGAAATGTTGGGGGGTATGGAGTTCTCCGACTCCCAAGCCGTCTGAAGGCAATCTTGTACACTGAAGGGTGTTTTTTTAAAAACATCTAGTGTTTTATTATGTTTTTATACATGATGGATGCCGCCCAGAGCGGCTGGGGCAACCCAGTCAGTTGTGTGGGGTATAAAGAATAAAATTATCATTATGGAATGGGGCGTCCCCGTGTCTCTGTGTGTGCGTGCTTGTGTAATGCACTTGGAGGGAAGAGCTGGCTGGAACTCTAAACAGAAGCAGCAGAACACACTGCAACAATTGGGTGCAGGTCCCATTTGTGACATACCACAGATGAAGTCCCCACTTTGAAACATTTACCATATAGAAATCCTCCTCCTCCTTTTGTGCTGACCTCTGTAAAAGCAGGAGACAAAAGGACCAGGAAGGAAAGAGGAAACGTTGCACAATCTGGAAGAGTGTGAAAGAAGGAAAGAGTGGTAAAGGAAATAAAGAAAACAAAAAACCTGAGATTAGGTGGGGGGGGGAGAGAAGAGGAAAAGTCAAATCCAGAGGGAAAGGAGAGCGCAGGCCATTGGCCTGAGCGCAGGCCATTGGCCTGAGCGCAGGCCATTGGCCTGAGCGCAGGCCATTGGCCTGAGCGCAGGCCATTGGCCTGAGCGCAGGCCATTGGCCTGAGCGCAGGCCATTGGCCTGAGCGCAGGCCATTGGCCTGAGCGCAGGCCATTGGCCTGAGCGCAGGCCATTGGCCTGAGCGCAGGCCATTGGCCTGAGCGCAGGCCATTGGCCTGAGCGCAGGCCATTGGCCTGAGCGCAGGCCATTGGCCTGAGCGCAGGCCATTGGCCTGAGCGCAGGCCATTGGCCTGAGCGCAGGCCATTGGCCTGAGCGCAGGCCATTGGCCTGAGCGCAGGCCATTGGCCTGAGCGCAGGCCATTGGCCTGAGCGCAGGCCATTGGCCTGAGCGCAGGCCATTGGCCTGAGCGCAGGCCGGGCCTGCTGGTTTTATACCTACTGCTGGGAGTGAAAATGCTCCCTCTGATTGGTTGACAAGGCTGCTGGCATTGACAAACGGCTTCTGGTTGGTTGACAAGGCTGCTGGGTTTGCAAAGCTGCCTCTGGTTGGTTGACAAGGCATTCTTTGATTGACAAGGCATCTGACCCTCCCCTTTACCTCATAGCTCACCAATTAACCCATTAACCAACGCATAGCCAAACCACTTGAAGGATTACTGTTAATCTCTTTTCCTTAGGGTGTCCCTATTTTCAAAGGAGAAATGTTGGGGGGTATGGAGTTCTCCGACTCCCAAGCCGTCTGAAGGCAATCTTGTACACTGAAGGGTGTTTTTTTAAAAACATCTAGTGTTTTATTATGTTTTTATACATGATGGATGCCGCCCAGAGCGGCTGGGGCAACCCAGTCAGTTGTGTGGGGTATAAAGAATAAAATTATCATTATGGAATGGGGCGTCCCCGTGTCTCTGTGTGTGCGTGCTTGTGTAATGCACTTGGAGGGAAGAGCTGGCTGGAACTCTAAACAGAAGCAGCAGAACACACTGCAACAATTGGGTGCAGGTCCCATTTGTGACATACCACAGATGAAGTCCCCACTTTGAAACATTTACCATATAGAAATCCTCCTCCTCCTTTTGTGCTGACCTCTGTAAAAGCAGGAGACAAAAGGACCAGGAAGGAAAGAGGAAACGTTGCACAATCTGGAAGAGTGTGAAAGAAGGAAAGAGTGGTAAAGGAAATAAAGAAAACAAAAAACCTGAGATTAGGTGGGGGGGGGGGGAGAGAAGAGGAAAAGTCAAATCCAGAGGGAAAGGAGCGCGCAGGCCATTGGCCTGAGCGCAGGCCATTGGCCTGAGCGCAGGCCATTGGCCTGCTGGTTTTATACCTACTGCTGGGAGTGAAAATGCTCCCTCTGATTGGTTGACAAGGCTGCTGGCATTGACAAACGGCTTCTGGTTGGTTGACAAGGCTGCTGGGTTTGCAAAGCTGCCTCTGGTTGGTTGACAAGGCATTCTTTGATTGACAAGGCATCTGACCCTCCCCTTTACCTCATAGCTCACCAATTAACCCATTAACCAACGCATAGCCAAACCACTTGAAGGATTACTGTTAATCTCTTTTCCTTAGGGTGTCCCTATTTTCAAAGGAGAAATGTTGGGGGGTATGGAGTTCTCCGACTCCCAAGCCGTCTGAAGGCAATCTTGTACACTGAAGGGTGTTTTTTTAAAAACATCTAGTGTTTTATTATGTTTTTATACATGATGGATGCCGCCCAGAGCGGCTGGGGCAACCCAGTCAGTTGTGTGGGGTATAAAGAATAAAATTATCATTATGGAATGGGGCGTCCCCGTGTCTCTGTGTGTGCGTGCTTGTGTAATGCACTTGGAGGGAAGAGCTGGCTGGAACTCTAAACAGAAGCAGCAGAACACACTGCAACAATTGGGTGCAGGTCCCATTTGTGACATACCACAGATGAAGTCCCCACTTTGAAACATTTACCATATAGAAATCCTCCTCCTCCTTTTGTGCTGACCTCTGTAAAAGCAGGAGACAAAAGGACCAGGAAGGAAAGAGGAAACGTTGCACAATCTGGAAGAGTGTGAAAGAAGGAAAGAGTGGTAAAGGAAATAAAGAAAACAAAAAACCTGAGATTAGGTGGGGGGGGGGGGAGAGAAGAGGAAAAGTCAAATCCAGAGGGAAAGGAGCGCGCAGGCCATTGGCCTGAGCGCAGGCCATTGGCCTGCTGGTTTTATACCTACTGCTGGGAGTGAAAATGCTCCCTCTGATTGGTTGACAAGGCTGCTGGCATTGACAAACGGCTTCTGGTTGGTTGACAAGGCTGCTGGGTTTGCAAAGCTGCCTCTGGTTGGTTGACAAGGCATTCTTTGATTGACAAGGCATCTGACCCTCCCCTTTACCTCATAGCTCACCAATTAACCCATTAACCAACGCATAGCCAAACCACTTGAAGGATTACTGTTAATCTCTTTTCCTTAGGGTGTCCCTATTTTCAAAGGAGAAATGTTGGGGGGTATGGAGTTCTCCGACTCCCAAGCCGTCTGAAGGCAATCTTGTACACTGAAGGGTGTTTTTTTAAAAACATCTAGTGTTTTATTATGTTTTTATACATGATGGATGCCGCCCAGAGCGGCTGGGGCAACCCAGTCAGTTGTGTGGGGTATAAAGAATAAAATTATCATTATGGAATGGGGCGTCCCCGTGTCTCTGTGTGTGCGTGCTTGTGTAATGCACTTGGAGGGAAGAGCTGGCTGGAACTCTAAACAGAAGCAGCAGAACACACTGCAACAATTGGGTGCAGGTCCCATTTGTGACATACCACAGATGAAGTCCCCACTTTGAAACATTTACCATATAGAAATCCTCCTCCTCCTTTTGTGCTGACCTCTGTAAAAGCAGGAGACAAAAGGACCAGGAAGGAAAGAGGAAACGTTGCACAATCTGGAAGAGTGTGAAAGAAGGAAAGAGTGGTAAAGGAAATAAAGAAAACAAAAAACCTGAGATTAGGTGGGGGGGGGGGGAGAGAAGAGGAAAAGTCAAATCCAGAGGGAAAGGAGAGCGCAGGCCATTGGCCTGAGCGCAGGCCATTGGCCTGAGCGCAGGCCATTGGCCTGAGCGCAGGCCATTGGCCTGAGCGCAGGCCATTGGCCTGAGCGCAGGCCATTGGCCTGAGCGCAGGCCATTGGCCTGAGCGCAGGCCATTGGCCTGAGCGCAGGCCATTGGCCTGAGCGCAGGCCATTGGCCTGAGCGCAGGCCATTGGCCTGAGCGCAGGCCATTGGCCTGAGCGCAGGCCATTGGCCTGAGCGCAGGCCATTGGCCTGAGCGCAGGCCATTGGCCTGAGCGCAGGCCATTGGCCTGAGCGCAGGCCATTGGCCTGAGCGCAGGCCATTGGCCTGAGCGCAGGCCATTGGCCTGAGCGCAGGCCATTGGCCTGAGCGCAGGCCATTGGCCTGAGCGCAGGCCATTGGCCTGAGCGCAGGCCGGGCCTGCTGGTTTTATACCTACTGCTGGGAGTGAAAATGCTCCCTCTGATTGGTTGACAAGGCTGCTGGCATTGACAAACGGCTTCTGGTTGGTTGACAAGGCTGCTGGGTTTGCAAAGCTGCCTCTGGTTGGTTGACAAGGCATTCTTTGATTGACAAGGCATCTGACCCTCCCCTTTACCTCATAGCTCACCAATTAACCCATTAACCAACGCATAGCCAAACCACTTGAAGGATTACTGTTAATCTCTTTTCCTTAGGGTGTCCCTATTTTCAAAGGAGAAATGTTGGGGGGTATGGAGTTCTCCGACTCCCAAGCCGTCTGAAGGCAATCTTGTACACTGAAGGGTGTTTTTTTAAAAACATCTAGTGTTTTATTATGTTTTTATACATGATGGATGCCGCCCAGAGCGGCTGGGGCAACCCAGTCAGTTGTGTGGGGTATAAAGAATAAAATTATCATTATGGAATGGGGCGTCCCCGTGTCTCTGTGTGTGCGTGCTTGTGTAATGCACTTGGAGGGAAGAGCTGGCTGGAACTCTAAACAGAAGCAGCAGAACACACTGCAACAATTGGGTGCAGGTCCCATTTGTGACATACCACAGATGAAGTCCCCACTTTGAAACATTTACCATATAGAAATCCTCCTCCTCCTTTTGTGCTGACCTCTGTAAAAGCAGGAGACAAAAGGACCAGGAAGGAAAGAGGAAACGTTGCACAATCTGGAAGAGTGTGAAAGAAGGAAAGAGTGGTAAAGGAAATAAAGAAAACAAAAAACCTGAGATTAGGTGGGGGGGGGAGAGAAGAGGAAAAGTCAAATCCAGAGGGGAAAGGAGAGCGCAGGCCATTGGCCTGAGCGCAGGCCATTGGCCTGAGCGCAGGCCATTGGCCTGAGCGCAGGCCATTGGCCTGAGCGCAGGCCATTGGCCTGAGCGCAGGCCATTGGCCTGAGCGCAGGCCATTGGCCTGAGCGCAGGCCATTGGCCTGAGCGCAGGCCATTGGCCTGAGCGCAGGCCATTGGCCTGAGCGCAGGCCATTGGCCTGAGCGCAGGCCATTGGCCTGAGCGCAGGCCATTGGCCTGAGCGCAGGCCATTGGCCTGAGCGCAGGCCATTGGCCTGAGCGCAGGCCATTGGCCTGAGCGCAGGCCATTGGCCTGAGCGCAGGCCATTGGCCTGAGCGCAGGCCATTGGCCTGAGCGCAGGCCGGGCCTGCTTATACCTACTGCTGGGAGTGAAAATGCTCCCTCTGATTGGTTGACAAGGCTGCTGGCATTGACAAACGGCTTCTGGTTGGTTGACAAGGCTGCTGGGTTTGCAAAGCTGCCTCTGGTTGGTTGACAAGGCATTCTTTGATTGACAAGGCATCTGACCCTCCCCTTTACCTCATAGCTCACCAATTAACCCATTAACCAACGCATAGCCAAACCACTTGAAGGATTACTGTTAATCTCTTTTCCTTAGGGTGTCCCTATTTTCAAAGGAGAAATGTTGGGGGGTATGGAGTTCTCCGACTCCCAAGCCGTCTGAAGGCAATCTTGTACACTGAAGGGTGTTTTTTTAAAAACATCTAGTGTTTTATTATGTTTTTATACATGATGGATGCCGCCCAGAGCGGCTGGGGCAACCCAGTCAGTTGTGTGGGGTATAAAGAATAAAATTATCATTATGGAATGGGGCGTCCCCGTGTCTCTGTGTGTGCGTGCTTGTGTAATGCACTTGGAGGGAAGAGCTGGCTGGAACTCTAAACAGAAGCAGCAGAACACACTGCAACAATTGGGTGCAGGTCCCATTTGTGACATACCACAGATGAAGTCCCCACTTTGAAACATTTACCATATAGAAATCCTCCTCCTCCTTTTGTGCTGACCTCTGTAAAAGCAGGAGACAAAAGGACCAGGAAGGAAAGAGGAAACGTTGCACAATCTGGAAGAGTGTGAAAGAAGGAAAGAGTGGTAAAGGAAATAAAGAAAACAAAAAACCTGAGATTAGGTGGGGGGGGGGGAGAGAAGAGGAAAAGTCAAATCCAGAGGGAAAGGAGAGCGCAGGCCATTGGCCTGAGCGCAGGCCATTGGCCTGAGCGCAGGCCATTGGCCTGAGCGCAGGCCATTGGCCTGAGCGCAGGCCATTGGCCTGAGCGCAGGCCATTGGCCTGAGCGCAGGCCATTGGCCTGAGCGCAGGCCATTGGCCTGAGCGCAGGCCATTGGCCTGAGCGCAGGCCATTGGCCTGAGCGCAGGCCATTGGCCTGAGCGCAGGCCATTGGCCTGAGCGCAGGCCATTGGCCTGAGCGCAGGCCATTGGCCTGAGCGCAGGCCATTGGCCTGAGCGCAGGCCATTGGCCTGAGCGCAGGCCATTGGCCTGAGCGCAGGCCATTGGCCTGAGCGCAGGCCATTGGCCTGAGCGCAGGCCATTGGCCTGAGCGCAGGCCATTGGCCTGAGCGCAGGCCATTGGCCTGAGCGCAGGCCGGGCCTGCTGGTTTTATACCTACTGCTGGGAGTGAAAATGCTCCCTCTGATTGGTTGACAAGGCTGCTGGCATTGACAAACGGCTTCTGGTTGGTTGACAAGGCTGCTGGGTTTGCAAAGCTGCCTCTGGTTGGTTGACAAGGCATTCTTTGATTGACAAGGCATCTGACCCTCCCCTTTACCTCATAGCTCACCAATTAACCCATTAACCAACGCATAGCCAAACCACTTGAAGGATTACTGTTAATCTCTTTTCCTTAGGGTGTCCCTATTTTCAAAGGAGAAATGTTGGGGGGTATGGAGTTCTCCGACTCCCAAGCCGTCTGAAGGCAATCTTGTACACTGAAGGGTGTTTTTTTAAAAACATCTAGTGTTTTATTATGTTTTTATACATGATGGATGCCGCCCAGAGCGGCTGGGGCAACCCAGTCAGTTGTGTGGGGTATAAAGAATAAAATTATCATTATGGAATGGGGCGTCCCCGTGTCTCTGTGTGTGCGTGCTTGTGTAATGCACTTGGAGGGAAGAGCTGGCTGGAACTCTAAACAGAAGCAGCAGAACACACTGCAACAATTGGGTGCAGGTCCCATTTGTGACATACCACAGATGAAGTCCCCACTTTGAAACATTTACCATATAGAAATCCTCCTCCTCCTTTTGTGCTGACCTCTGTAAAAGCAGGAGACAAAAGGACCAGGAAGGAAAGAGGAAACGTTGCACAATCTGGAAGAGTGTGAAAGAAGGAAAGAGTGGTAAAGGAAATAAAGAAAACAAAAAACCTGAGATTAGGTGGGGGGGGGGAGAGAAGAGGAAAAGTCAAATCCAGAGGGAAAGGAGCGCGCAGGCCATTGGCCTGAGCGCAGGCCATTGGCCTGAGCGCAGGCCATTGGCCTGAGCGCAGGCCATTGGCCTGAGCGCAGGCCATTGGCCTGAGCGCAGGCCATTGGCCTGAGCGCAGGCCATTGGCCTGAGCGCAGGCCATTGGCCTGAGCGCAGGCCATTGGCCTGAGCGCAGGCCATTGGCCTGAGCGCAGGCCATTGGCCTGAGCGCAGGCCATTGGCCTGAGCGCAGGCCATTGGCCTGAGCGCAGGCCATTGGCCTGAGCGCAGGCCATTGGCCTGAGCGCAGGCCATTGGCCTGAGCGCAGGCCATTGGCCTGAGCGCAGGCCATTGGCCTGAGCGCAGGCCATTGGCCTGAGCGCAGGCCATTGGCCTGAGCGCAGGCCATTGGCCTGAGCGCAGGCCATTGGCCTGAGCGCAGGCCATTGGCCTGAGCGCAGGCCGGGCCTGCTGGTTTTATACCTACTGCTGGGAGTGAAAATGCTCCCTCTGATTGGTTGACAAGGCTGCTGGCATTGACAAACGGCTTCTGGTTGGTTGACAAGGCTGCTGGGTTTGCAAAGCTGCCTCTGGTTGGTTGACAAGGCATTCTTTGATTGACAAGGCATCTGACCCTCCCCTTTACCTCATAGCTCACCAATTAACCCATTAACCAACGCATAGCCAAACCACTTGAAGGATTACTGTTAATCTCTTTTCCTTAGGGTGTCCCTATTTTCAAAGGAGAAATGTTGGGGGGTATGGAGTTCTCCGACTCCCAAGCCGTCTGAAGGCAATCTTGTACACTGAAGGGTGTTTTTTTAAAAACATCTAGTGTTTTATTATGTTTTTATACATGATGGATGCCGCCCAGAGCGGCTGGGGCAACCCAGTCAGTTGTGTGGGGTATAAAGAATAAAATTATCATTATGGAATGGGGCGTCCCCGTGTCTCTGTGTGTGCGTGCTTGTGTAATGCACTTGGAGGGAAGAGCTGGCTGGAACTCTAAACAGAAGCAGCAGAACACACTGCAACAATTGGGTGCAGGTCCCATTTGTGACATACCACAGATGAAGTCCCCACTTTGAAACATTTACCATATAGAAATCCTCCTCCTCCTTTTGTGCTGACCTCTGTAAAAGCAGGAGACAAAAGGACCAGGAAGGAAAGAGGAAACGTTGCACAATCTGGAAGAGTGTGAAAGAAGGAAAGAGTGGTAAAGGAAATAAAGAAAACAAAAAACCTGAGATTAGGTGGGGGGGGGGGGAGAGAAGAGGAAAAGTCAAATCCAGAGGGAAAGGAGCGCGCAGGCCATTGGCCTGAGCGCAGGCCATTGGCCTGAGCGCAGGCCATTGGCCTGAGCGCAGGCCATTGGCCTGAGCGCAGGCCATTGGCCTGAGCGCAGGCCATTGGCCTGAGCGCAGGCCATTGGCCTGAGCGCAGGCCATTGGCCTGAGCGCAGGCCATTGGCCTGAGCGCAGGCCATTGGCCTGAGCGCAGGCCATTGGCCTGAGCGCAGGCCATTGGCCTGAGCGCAGGCCATTGGCCTGAGCGCAGGCCATTGGCCTGAGCGCAGGCCATTGGCCTGAGCGCAGGCCATTGGCCTGAGCGCAGGCCATTGGCCTGAGCGCAGGCCATTGGCCTGAGCGCAGGCCATTGGCCTGAGCGCAGGCCATTGGCCTGAGCGCAGGCCATTGGCCTGAGCGCAGGCCGGGCCTGCTGGTTTTATACCTACTGCTGGGAGTGAAAATGCTCCCTCTGATTGGTTGACAAGGCTGCTGGCATTGACAAACGGCTTCTGGTTGGTTGACAAGGCTGCTGGGTTTGCAAAGCTGCCTCTGGTTGGTTGACAAGGCATTCTTTGATTGACAAGGCATCTGACCCTCCCCTTTACCTCATAGCTCACCAATTAACCCATTAACCAACGCATAGCCAAACCACTTGAAGGATTACTGTTAATCTCTTTTCCTTAGGGTGTCCCTATTTTCAAAGGAGAAATGTTGGGGGGTATGGAGTTCTCCGACTCCCAAGCCGTCTGAAGGCAATCTTGTACACTGAAGGGTGTTTTTTTAAAAACATCTAGTGTTTTATTATGTTTTTATACATGATGGATGCCGCCCAGAGCGGCTGGGGCAACCCAGTCAGTTGTGTGGGGTATAAAGAATAAAATTATCATTATGGAATGGGGCGTCCCCGTGTCTCTGTGTGTGCGTGCTTGTGTAATGCACTTGGAGGGAAGAGCTGGCTGGAACTCTAAACAGAAGCAGCAGAACACACTGCAACAATTGGGTGCAGGTCCCATTTGTGACATACCACAGATGAAGTCCCCACTTTGAAACATTTACCATATAGAAATCCTCCTCCTCCTTTTGTGCTGACCTCTGTAAAAGCAGGAGACAAAAGGACCAGGAAGGAAAGAGGAAACGTTGCACAATCTGGAAGAGTGTGAAAGAAGGAAAGAGTGGTAAAGGAAATAAAGAAAACAAAAAACCTGAGATTAGGTGGGGGGGGGGGGAGAGAAGAGGAAAAGTCAAATCCAGAGGGAAAGGAGAGCGCAGGCCATTGGCCTGAGCGCAGGCCATTGGCCTGAGCGCAGGCCATTGGCCTGAGCGCAGGCCATTGGCCTGAGCGCAGGCCATTGGCCTGAGCGCAGGCCATTGGCCTGAGCGCAGGCCATTGGCCTGAGCGCAGGCCATTGGCCTGAGCGCAGGCCATTGGCCTGAGCGCAGGCCATTGGCCTGAGCGCAGGCCATTGGCCTGAGCGCAGGCCATTGGCCTGAGCGCAGGCCATTGGCCTGAGCGCAGGCCATTGGCCTGAGCGCAGGCCATTGGCCTGAGCGCAGGCCATTGGCCTGAGCGCAGGCCATTGGCCTGAGCGCAGGCCATTGGCCTGAGCGCAGGCCATTGGCCTGAGCGCAGGCCGGGCCTGCTGGTTTTATACCTACTGCTGGGAGTGAAAATGCTCCCTCTGATTGGTTGACAAGGCTGCTGGCATTGACAAACGGCTTCTGGTTGGTTGACAAGGCTGCTGGGTTTGCAAAGCTGCCTCTGGTTGGTTGACAAGGCATTCTTTGATTGACAAGGCATCTGACCCTCCCCTTTACCTCATAGCTCACCAATTAACCCATTAACCAACGCATAGCCAAACCACTTGAAGGATTACTGTTAATCTCTTTTCCTTAGGGTGTCCCTATTTTCAAAGGAGAAATGTTGGGGGGTATGGAGTTCTCCGACTCCCAAGCCGTCTGAAGGCAATCTTGTACACTGAAGGGTGTTTTTTTAAAAACATCTAGTGTTTTATTATGTTTTTATACATGATGGATGCCGCCCAGAGCGGCTGGGGCAACCCAGTCAGTTGTGTGGGGTATAAAGAATAAAATTATCATTATGGAATGGGGCGTCCCCGTGTCTCTGTGTGTGCGTGCTTGTGTAATGCACTTGGAGGGAAGAGCTGGCTGGAACTCTAAACAGAAGCAGCAGAACACACTGCAACAATTGGGTGCAGGTCCCATTTGTGACATACCACAGATGAAGTCCCCACTTTGAAACATTTACCATATAGAAATCCTCCTCCTCCTTTTGTGCTGACCTCTGTAAAAGCAGGAGACAAAAGGACCAGGAAGGAAAGAGGAAACGTTGCACAATCTGGAAGAGTGTGAAAGAAGGAAAGAGTGGTAAAGGAAATAAAGAAAACAAAAAACCTGAGATTAGGTGGGGGGGGGGGGAGAGAAGAGGAAAAGTCAAATCCAGAGGGAAAGGAGCGCGCAGGCCATTGGCCTGAGCGCAGGCCATTGGCCTGAGCGCAGGCCATTGGCCTGAGCGCAGGCCATTGGCCTGAGCGCAGGCCATTGGCCTGAGCGCAGGCCATTGGCCTGAGCGCAGGCCATTGGCCTGAGCGCAGGCCATTGGCCTGAGCGCAGGCCATTGGCCTGAGCGCAGGCCATTGGCCTGAGCGCAGGCCATTGGCCTGAGCGCAGGCCATTGGCCTGAGCGCAGGCCATTGGCCTGAGCGCAGGCCATTGGCCTGAGCGCAGGCCATTGGCCTGAGCGCAGGCCATTGGCCTGAGCGCAGGCCATTGGCCTGAGCGCAGGCCATTGGCCTGAGCGCAGGCCATTGGCCTGAGCGCAGGCCATTGGCCTGAGCGCAGGCCATTGGCCTGAGCGCAGGCCATTGGCCTGAGCGCAGGCCATTGGCCTGAGCGCAGGCCATTGGCCTGAGCGCAGGCCATTGGCCTGAGCGCAGGCCGGGCCTGCTGGTTTTATACCTACTGCTGGGAGTGAAAATGCTCCCTCTGATTGGTTGACAAGGCTGCTGGCATTGACAAACGGCTTCTGGTTGGTTGACAAGGCTGCTGGGTTTGCAAAGCTGCCTCTGGTTGGTTGACAAGGCATTCTTTGATTGACAAGGCATCTGACCCTCCCCTTTACCTCATAGCTCACCAATTAACCCATTAACCAACGCATAGCCAAACCACTTGAAGGATTACTGTTAATCTCTTTTCCTTAGGGTGTCCCTATTTTCAAAGGAGAAATGTTGGGGGGTATGGAGTTCTCCGACTCCCAAGCCGTCTGAAGGCAATCTTGTACACTGAAGGGTGTTTTTTTAAAAACATCTAGTGTTTTATTATGTTTTTATACATGATGGATGCCGCCCAGAGCGGCTGGGGCAACCCAGTCAGTTGTGTGGGGTATAAAGAATAAAATTATCATTATGGAATGGGGCGTCCCCGTGTCTCTGTGTGTGCGTGCTTGTGTAATGCACTTGGAGGGAAGAGCTGGCTGGAACTCTAAACAGAAGCAGCAGAACACACTGCAACAATTGGGTGCAGGTCCCATTTGTGACATACCACAGATGAAGTCCCCACTTTGAAACATTTACCATATAGAAATCCTCCTCCTCCTTTTGTGCTGACCTCTGTAAAAGCAGGAGACAAAAGGACCAGGAAGGAAAGAGGAAACGTTGCACAATCTGGAAGAGTGTGAAAGAAGGAAAGAGTGGTAAAGGAAATAAAGAAAACAAAAAACCTGAGATTAGGTGGGGGGGGGAGAGAAGAGGAAAAGTCAAATCCAGAGGGAAAGGAGAGCGCAGGCCGGGCCTGCTGGTTTTATACCTACTGCTGGGAGTGAAAATGCTCCCTCTGATTGGTTGACAAGGCTGCTGGCATTGACAAACGGCTTCTGGTTGGTTGACAAGGCTGCTGGGTTTGCAAAGCTGCCTCTGGTTGGTTGACAAGGCATTCTTTGATTGACAAGGCATCTGACCCTCCCCTTTACCTCATAGCTCACCAATTAACCCATTAACCAACGCATAGCCAAACCACTTGAAGGATTACTGTTAATCTCTTTTCCTTAGGGTGTCCCTATTTTCAAAGGAGAAATGTTGGGGGGTATGGAGTTCTCCGACTCCCAAGCCGTCTGAAGGCAATCTTGTACACTGAAGGGTGTTTTTTTAAAAACATCTAGTGTTTTATTATGTTTTTATACATGATGGATGCCGCCCAGAGCGGCTGGGGCAACCCAGTCAGTTGTGTGGGGTATAAAGAATAAAATTATCATTATGGAATGGGGCGTCCCCGTGTCTCTGTGTGTGCGTGCTTGTGTAATGCACTTGGAGGGAAGAGCTGGCTGGAACTCTAAACAGAAGCAGCAGAACACACTGCAACAATTGGGTGCAGGTCCCATTTGTGACATACCACAGATGAAGTCCCCACTTTGAAACATTTACCATATAGAAATCCTCCTCCTCCTTTTGTGCTGACCTCTGTAAAAGCAGGAGACAAAAGGACCAGGAAGGAAAGAGGAAACGTTGCACAATCTGGAAGAGTGTGAAAGAAGGAAAGAGTGGTAAAGGAAATAAAGAAAACAAAAAACCTGAGATTAGGTGGGGGGGGGGAGAGAAGAGGAAAAGTCAAATCCAGAGGGAAAGGAGCGCGCAGGCCATTGGCCTGAGCGCAGGCCATTGGCCTGAGCGCAGGCCATTGGCCTGAGCGCAGGCCATTGGCCTGAGCGCAGGCCATTGGCCTGAGCGCAGGCCATTGGCCTGAGCGCAGGCCATTGGCCTGAGCGCAGGCCATTGGCCTGAGCGCAGGCCATTGGCCTGAGCGCAGGCCATTGGCCTGAGCGCAGGCCATTGGCCTGAGCGCAGGCCATTGGCCTGAGCGCAGGCCATTGGCCTGAGCGCAGGCCATTGGCCTGAGCGCAGGCCATTGGCCTGAGCGCAGGCCATTGGCCTGAGCGCAGGCCATTGGCCTGAGCGCAGGCCATTGGCCTGAGCGCAGGCCATTGGCCTGAGCGCAGGCCATTGGCCTGAGCGCAGGCCATTGGCCTGAGCGCAGGCCATTGGCCTGAGCGCAGGCCATTGGCCTGAGCGCAGGCCATTGGCCTGAGCGCAGGCCGGGCCTGCTGGTTTTATACCTACTGCTGGGAGTGAAAATGCTCCCTCTGATTGGTTGACAAGGCTGCTGGCATTGACAAACGGCTTCTGGTTGGTTGACAAGGCTGCTGGGTTTGCAAAGCTGCCTCTGGTTGGTTGACAAGGCATTCTTTGATTGACAAGGCATCTGACCCTCCCCTTTACCTCATAGCTCACCAATTAACCCATTAACCAACGCATAGCCAAACCACTTGAAGGATTACTGTTAATCTCTTTTCCTTAGGGTGTCCCTATTTTCAAAGGAGAAATGTTGGGGGGTATGGAGTTCTCCGACTCCCAAGCCGTCTGAAGGCAATCTTGTACACTGAAGGGTGTTTTTTTAAAAACATCTAGTGTTTTATTATGTTTTTATACATGATGGATGCCGCCCAGAGCGGCTGGGGCAACCCAGTCAGTTGTGTGGGGTATAAAGAATAAAATTATCATTATGGAATGGGGCGTCCCCGTGTCTCTGTGTGTGCGTGCTTGTGTAATGCACTTGGAGGGAAGAGCTGGCTGGAACTCTAAACAGAAGCAGCAGAACACACTGCAACAATTGGGTGCAGGTCCCATTTGTGACATACCACAGATGAAGTCCCCACTTTGAAACATTTACCATATAGAAATCCTCCTCCTCCTTTTGTGCTGACCTCTGTAAAAGCAGGAGACAAAAGGACCAGGAAGGAAAGAGGAAACGTTGCACAATCTGGAAGAGTGTGAAAGAAGGAAAGAGTGGTAAAGGAAATAAAGAAAACAAAAAACCTGAGATTAGGTGGGGGGGGGGAGAGAAGAGGAAAAGTCAAATCCAGAGGGAAAGGAGAGCGCAGGCCGGGCCTGCTGGTTTTATACCTACTGCTGGGAGTGAAAATGCTCCCTCTGATTGGTTGACAAGGCTGCTGGCATTGACAAACGGCTTCTGGTTGGTTGACAAGGCTGCTGGGTTTGCAAAGCTGCCTCTGGTTGGTTGACAAGGCATTCTTTGATTGACAAGGCATCTGACCCTCCCCTTTACCTCATAGCTCACCAATTAACCCATTAACCAACGCATAGCCAAACCACTTGAAGGATTACTGTTAATCTCTTTTCCTTAGGGTGTCCCTATTTTCAAAGGAGAAATGTTGGGGGGTATGGAGTTCTCCGACT
>NW_027554785.1:0-30797 GCF_964188315.1 Podarcis muralis
AACCTGAGATTAGGTGGGGGGGGGGGGAGAGAAGAGGAAAAGTCAAATCCAGAGGGAAAGGAGAGCGCAGGCCATTGGCCTGAGCGCAGGCCATTGGCCTGAGCGCAGGCCATTGGCCTGAGCGCAGGCCATTGGCCTGAGCGCAGGCCATTGGCCTGAGCGCAGGCCATTGGCCTGAGCGCAGGCCATTGGCCTGAGCGCAGGCCATTGGCCTGAGCGCAGGCCATTGGCCTGAGCGCAGGCCATTGGCCTGAGCGCAGGCCATTGGCCTGAGCGCAGGCCATTGGCCTGAGCGCAGGCCATTGGCCTGAGCGCAGGCCATTGGCCTGAGCGCAGGCCATTGGCCTGAGCGCAGGCCATTGGCCTGAGCGCAGGCCATTGGCCTGAGCGCAGGCCATTGGCCTGAGCGCAGGCCATTGGCCTGAGCGCAGGCCATTGGCCTGAGCGCAGGCCATTGGCCTGAGCGCAGGCCATTGGCCTGAGCGCAGGCCATTGGCCTGAGCGCAGGCCATTGGCCTGAGCGCAGGCCATTGGCCTGAGCGCAGGCCATTGGCCTGAGCGCAGGCCATTGGCCTGAGCGCAGGCCATTGGCCTGAGCGCAGGCCGGGCCTGCTGGTTTTATACCTACTGCTGGGAGTGAAAATGCTCCCTCTGATTGGTTGACAAGGCTGCTGGCATTTACAAACGGCTTCTGGTTGGTTGACAAGGCTGCTGGGTTTGCAAAGCTGCCTCTGGTTGGTTGACAAGGCATTCTTTGATTGACAAGGCATCTGACCCTCCCCTTTACCTCATAGCTCACCAATTAACCCATTAACCAACGCATAGCCAAACCACTTGAAGGATTACTGTTAATCTCTTTTCCTTAGGGTGTCCCTATTTTCAAAGGAGAAATGTTGGGGGGTATGGAGTTCTCCGACTCCCAAGCCGTCTGAAGGCAATCTTGTACACTGAAGGGTGTTTTTTTAAAAACATCTAGTGTTTTATTATGTTTTTATACATGATGGATGCCGCCCAGAGCGGCTGGGGCAACCCAGTCAGTTGTGTGGGGTATAAAGAATAAAATTATCATTATGGAATGGGGCGTCCCCGTGTCTCTGTGTGTGCGTGCTTGTGTAATGCACTTGGAGGGAAGAGCTGGCTGGAACTCTAAACAGAAGCAGCAGAACACACTGCAACAATTGGGTGCAGGTCCCATTTGTGACATACCACAGATGAAGTCCCCACTTTGAAACATTTACCATATAGAAATCCTCCTCCTCCTTTTGTGCTGACCTCTGTAAAAGCAGGAGACAAAAGGACCAGGAAGGAAAGAGGAAACGTTGCACAATCTGGAAGAGTGTGAAAGAAGGAAAGAGTGGTAAAGGAAATAAAGAAAACAAAAAACCTGAGATTAGGTGGGGGGGGGGGAGAGAAGAGGAAAAGTCAAATCCAGAGGGAAAGGAGAGCGCAGGCCATTGGCCTGAGCGCAGGCCATTGGCCTGAGCGCAGGCCATTGGCCTGCTGGTTTTATACCTACTGCTGGGAGTGAAAATGCTCCCTCTGATTGGTTGACAAGGCTGCTGGCATTGACAAACGGCTTCTGGTTGGTTGACAAGGCTGCTGGGTTTGCAAAGCTGCCTCTGGTTGGTTGACAAGGCATTCTTTGATTGACAAGGCATCTGACCCTCCCCTTTACCTCATAGCTCACCAATTAACCCATTAACCAACGCATAGCCAAACCACTTGAAGGATTACTGTTAATCTCTTTTCCTTAGGGTGTCCCTATTTTCAAAGGAGAAATGTTGGGGGGTATGGAGTTCTCCGACTCCCAAGCCGTCTGAAGGCAATCTTGTACACTGAAGGGTGTTTTTTTAAAAACATCTAGTGTTTTATTATGTTTTTATACATGATGGATGCCGCCCAGAGCGGCTGGGGCAACCCAGTCAGTTGTGTGGGGTATAAAGAATAAAATTATCATTATGGAATGGGGCGTCCCCGTGTCTCTGTGTGTGCGTGCTTGTGTAATGCACTTGGAGGGAAGAGCTGGCTGGAACTCTAAACAGAAGCAGCAGAACACACTGCAACAATTGGGTGCAGGTCCCATTTGTGACATACCACAGATGAAGTCCCCACTTTGAAACATTTACCATATAGAAATCCTCCTCCTCCTTTTGTGCTGACCTCTGTAAAAGCAGGAGACAAAAGGACCAGGAAGGAAAGAGGAAACGTTGCACAATCTGGAAGAGTGTGAAAGAAGGAAAGAGTGGTAAAGGAAATAAAGAAAACAAAAAACCTGAGATTAGGTGGGGGGGGGGGGGAGAGAAGAGGAAAAGTCAAATCCAGAGGGAAAGGAGAGCGCAGGCCATTGGCCTGAGCGCAGGCCATTGGCCTGAGCGCAGGCCATTGGCCTGAGCGCAGGCCATTGGCCTGAGCGCAGGCCATTGGCCTGAGCGCAGGCCATTGGCCTGAGCGCAGGCCATTGGCCTGAGCGCAGGCCATTGGCCTGAGCGCAGGCCATTGGCCTGAGCGCAGGCCATTGGCCTGAGCGCAGGCCATTGGCCTGAGCGCAGGCCATTGGCCTGAGCGCAGGCCATTGGCCTGAGCGCAGGCCATTGGCCTGAGCGCAGGCCATTGGCCTGAGCGCAGGCCATTGGCCTGAGCGCAGGCCATTGGCCTGAGCGCAGGCCATTGGCCTGAGCGCAGGCCATTGGCCTGAGCGCAGGCCATTGGCCTGAGCGCAGGCCATTGGCCTGAGCGCAGGCCATTGGCCTGAGCGCAGGCCATTGGCCTGAGCGCAGGCCATTGGCCTGAGCGCAGGCCATTGGCCTGAGCGCAGGCCGGGCCTGCTGGTTTTATACCTACTGCTGGGAGTGAAAATGCTCCCTCTGATTGGTTGACAAGGCTGCTGGCATTTACAAACGGCTTCTGGTTGGTTGACAAGGCTGCTGGGTTTGCAAAGCTGCCTCTGGTTGGTTGACAAGGCATTCTTTGATTGACAAGGCATCTGACCCTCCCCTTTACCTCATAGCTCACCAATTAACCCATTAACCAACGCATAGCCAAACCACTTGAAGGATTACTGTTAATCTCTTTTCCTTAGGGTGTCCCTATTTTCAAAGGAGAAATGTTGGGGGGTATGGAGTTCTCCGACTCCCAAGCCGTCTGAAGGCAATCTTGTACACTGAAGGGTGTTTTTTTAAAAACATCTAGTGTTTTATTATGTTTTTATACATGATGGATGCCGCCCAGAGCGGCTGGGGCAACCCAGTCAGTTGTGTGGGGTATAAAGAATAAAATTATCATTATGGAATGGGGCGTCCCCGTGTCTCTGTGTGTGCGTGCTTGTGTAATGCACTTGGAGGGAAGAGCTGGCTGGAACTCTAAACAGAAGCAGCAGAACACACTGCAACAATTGGGTGCAGGTCCCATTTGTGACATACCACAGATGAAGTCCCCACTTTGAAACATTTACCATATAGAAATCCTCCTCCTCCTTTTGTGCTGACCTCTGTAAAAGCAGGAGACAAAAGGACCAGGAAGGAAAGAGGAAACGTTGCACAATCTGGAAGAGTGTGAAAGAAGGAAAGAGTGGTAAAGGAAATAAAGAAAACAAAAAACCTGAGATTAGGTGGGGGGGGGGGAGAGAAGAGGAAAAGTCAAATCCAGAGGGAAAGGAGAGCGCAGGCCATTGGCCTGAGCGCAGGCCATTGGCCTGAGCGCAGGCCATTGGCCTGCTGGTTTTATACCTACTGCTGGGAGTGAAAATGCTCCCTCTGATTGGTTGACAAGGCTGCTGGCATTGACAAACGGCTTCTGGTTGGTTGACAAGGCTGCTGGGTTTGCAAAGCTGCCTCTGGTTGGTTGACAAGGCATTCTTTGATTGACAAGGCATCTGACCCTCCCCTTTACCTCATAGCTCACCAATTAACCCATTAACCAACGCATAGCCAAACCACTTGAAGGATTACTGTTAATCTCTTTTCCTTAGGGTGTCCCTATTTTCAAAGGAGAAATGTTGGGGGGTATGGAGTTCTCCGACTCCCAAGCCGTCTGAAGGCAATCTTGTACACTGAAGGGTGTTTTTTTAAAAACATCTAGTGTTTTATTATGTTTTTATACATGATGGATGCCGCCCAGAGCGGCTGGGGCAACCCAGTCAGTTGTGTGGGGTATAAAGAATAAAATTATCATTATGGAATGGGGCGTCCCCGTGTCTCTGTGTGTGCGTGCTTGTGTAATGCACTTGGAGGGAAGAGCTGGCTGGAACTCTAAACAGAAGCAGCAGAACACACTGCAACAATTGGGTGCAGGTCCCATTTGTGACATACCACAGATGAAGTCCCCACTTTGAAACATTTACCATATAGAAATCCTCCTCCTCCTTTTGTGCTGACCTCTGTAAAAGCAGGAGACAAAAGGACCAGGAAGGAAAGAGGAAACGTTGCACAATCTGGAAGAGTGTGAAAGAAGGAAAGAGTGGTAAAGGAAATAAAGAAAACAAAAAACCTGAGATTAGGTGGGGGGGGGGGGAGAGAAGAGGAAAAGTCAAATCCAGAGGGAAAGGAGAGCGCAGGCCATTGGCCTGAGCGCAGGCCATTGGCCTGAGCGCAGGCCATTGGCCTGAGCGCAGGCCATTGGCCTGAGCGCAGGCCATTGGCCTGAGCGCAGGCCATTGGCCTGAGCGCAGGCCATTGGCCTGAGCGCAGGCCATTGGCCTGAGCGCAGGCCATTGGCCTGAGCGCAGGCCATTGGCCTGAGCGCAGGCCATTGGCCTGAGCGCAGGCCATTGGCCTGAGCGCAGGCCATTGGCCTGAGCGCAGGCCATTGGCCTGAGCGCAGGCCATTGGCCTGAGCGCAGGCCATTGGCCTGAGCGCAGGCCATTGGCCTGAGCGCAGGCCATTGGCCTGAGCGCAGGCCATTGGCCTGAGCGCAGGCCATTGGCCTGAGCGCAGGCCATTGGCCTGAGCGCAGGCCGGGCCTGCTGGTTTTATACCTACTGCTGGGAGTGAAAATGCTCCCTCTGATTGGTTGACAAGGCTGCTGGCATTTACAAACGGCTTCTGGTTGGTTGACAAGGCTGCTGGGTTTGCAAAGCTGCCTCTGGTTGGTTGACAAGGCATTCTTTGATTGACAAGGCATCTGACCCTCCCCTTTACCTCATAGCTCACCAATTAACCCATTAACCAACGCATAGCCAAACCACTTGAAGGATTACTGTTAATCTCTTTTCCTTAGGGTGTCCCTATTTTCAAAGGAGAAATGTTGGGGGGTATGGAGTTCTCCGACTCCCAAGCCGTCTGAAGGCAATCTTGTACACTGAAGGGTGTTTTTTTAAAAACATCTAGTGTTTTATTATGTTTTTATACATGATGGATGCCGCCCAGAGCGGCTGGGGCAACCCAGTCAGTTGTGTGGGGTATAAAGAATAAAATTATCATTATGGAATGGGGCGTCCCCGTGTCTCTGTGTGTGCGTGCTTGTGTAATGCACTTGGAGGGAAGAGCTGGCTGGAACTCTAAACAGAAGCAGCAGAACACACTGCAACAATTGGGTGCAGGTCCCATTTGTGACATACCACAGATGAAGTCCCCACTTTGAAACATTTACCATATAGAAATCCTCCTCCTCCTTTTGTGCTGACCTCTGTAAAAGCAGGAGACAAAAGGACCAGGAAGGAAAGAGGAAACGTTGCACAATCTGGAAGAGTGTGAAAGAAGGAAAGAGTGGTAAAGGAAATAAAGAAAACAAAAAACCTGAGATTAGGTGGGGGGGGGGGAGAGAAGAGGAAAAGTCAAATCCAGAGGGAAAGGAGAGCGCAGGCCATTGGCCTGAGCGCAGGCCATTGGCCTGAGCGCAGGCCATTGGCCTGCTGGTTTTATACCTACTGCTGGGAGTGAAAATGCTCCCTCTGATTGGTTGACAAGGCTGCTGGCATTGACAAACGGCTTCTGGTTGGTTGACAAGGCTGCTGGGTTTGCAAAGCTGCCTCTGGTTGGTTGACAAGGCATTCTTTGATTGACAAGGCATCTGACCCTCCCCTTTACCTCATAGCTCACCAATTAACCCATTAACCAACGCATAGCCAAACCACTTGAAGGATTACTGTTAATCTCTTTTCCTTAGGGTGTCCCTATTTTCAAAGGAGAAATGTTGGGGGGTATGGAGTTCTCCGACTCCCAAGCCGTCTGAAGGCAATCTTGTACACTGAAGGGTGTTTTTTTAAAAACATCTAGTGTTTTATTATGTTTTTATACATGATGGATGCCGCCCAGAGCGGCTGGGGCAACCCAGTCAGTTGTGTGGGGTATAAAGAATAAAATTATCATTATGGAATGGGGCGTCCCCGTGTCTCTGTGTGTGCGTGCTTGTGTAATGCACTTGGAGGGAAGAGCTGGCTGGAACTCTAAACAGAAGCAGCAGAACACACTGCAACAATTGGGTGCAGGTCCCATTTGTGACATACCACAGATGAAGTCCCCACTTTGAAACATTTACCATATAGAAATCCTCCTCCTCCTTTTGTGCTGACCTCTGTAAAAGCAGGAGACAAAAGGACCAGGAAGGAAAGAGGAAACGTTGCACAATCTGGAAGAGTGTGAAAGAAGGAAAGAGTGGTAAAGGAAATAAAGAAAACAAAAAACCTGAGATTAGGTGGGGGGGGGGGGGAGAGAAGAGGAAAAGTCAAATCCAGAGGGAAAGGAGAGCGCAGGCCATTGGCCTGAGCGCAGGCCATTGGCCTGAGCGCAGGCCATTGGCCTGAGCGCAGGCCATTGGCCTGAGCGCAGGCCATTGGCCTGAGCGCAGGCCATTGGCCTGAGCGCAGGCCATTGGCCTGAGCGCAGGCCATTGGCCTGAGCGCAGGCCATTGGCCTGAGCGCAGGCCATTGGCCTGAGCGCAGGCCATTGGCCTGAGCGCAGGCCATTGGCCTGAGCGCAGGCCATTGGCCTGAGCGCAGGCCATTGGCCTGAGCGCAGGCCATTGGCCTGAGCGCAGGCCATTGGCCTGAGCGCAGGCCATTGGCCTGAGCGCAGGCCATTGGCCTGAGCGCAGGCCATTGGCCTGAGCGCAGGCCATTGGCCTGAGCGCAGGCCATTGGCCTGAGCGCAGGCCATTGGCCTGAGCGCAGGCCATTGGCCTGAGCGCAGGCCATTGGCCTGAGCGCAGGCCATTGGCCTGAGCGCAGGCCATTGGCCTGAGCGCAGGCCGGGCCTGCTGGTTTTATACCTACTGCTGGGAGTGAAAATGCTCCCTCTGATTGGTTGACAAGGCTGCTGGCATTTACAAACGGCTTCTGGTTGGTTGACAAGGCTGCTGGGTTTGCAAAGCTGCCTCTGGTTGGTTGACAAGGCATTCTTTGATTGACAAGGCATCTGACCCTCCCCTTTACCTCATAGCTCACCAATTAACCCATTAACCAACGCATAGCCAAACCACTTGAAGGATTACTGTTAATCTCTTTTCCTTAGGGTGTCCCTATTTTCAAAGGAGAAATGTTGGGGGGTATGGAGTTCTCCGACTCCCAAGCCGTCTGAAGGCAATCTTGTACACTGAAGGGTGTTTTTTTAAAAACATCTAGTGTTTTATTATGTTTTTATACATGATGGATGCCGCCCAGAGCGGCTGGGGCAACCCAGTCAGTTGTGTGGGGTATAAAGAATAAAATTATCATTATGGAATGGGGCGTCCCCGTGTCTCTGTGTGTGCGTGCTTGTGTAATGCACTTGGAGGGAAGAGCTGGCTGGAACTCTAAACAGAAGCAGCAGAACACACTGCAACAATTGGGTGCAGGTCCCATTTGTGACATACCACAGATGAAGTCCCCACTTTGAAACATTTACCATATAGAAATCCTCCTCCTCCTTTTGTGCTGACCTCTGTAAAAGCAGGAGACAAAAGGACCAGGAAGGAAAGAGGAAACGTTGCACAATCTGGAAGAGTGTGAAAGAAGGAAAGAGTGGTAAAGGAAATAAAGAAAACAAAAAACCTGAGATTAGGTGGGGGGGGGGGAGAGAAGAGGAAAAGTCAAATCCAGAGGGAAAGGAGAGCGCAGGCCATTGGCCTGAGCGCAGGCCATTGGCCTGAGCGCAGGCCATTGGCCTGCTGGTTTTATACCTACTGCTGGGAGTGAAAATGCTCCCTCTGATTGGTTGACAAGGCTGCTGGCATTGACAAACGGCTTCTGGTTGGTTGACAAGGCTGCTGGGTTTGCAAAGCTGCCTCTGGTTGGTTGACAAGGCATTCTTTGATTGACAAGGCATCTGACCCTCCCCTTTACCTCATAGCTCACCAATTAACCCATTAACCAACGCATAGCCAAACCACTTGAAGGATTACTGTTAATCTCTTTTCCTTAGGGTGTCCCTATTTTCAAAGGAGAAATGTTGGGGGGTATGGAGTTCTCCGACTCCCAAGCCGTCTGAAGGCAATCTTGTACACTGAAGGGTGTTTTTTTAAAAACATCTAGTGTTTTATTATGTTTTTATACATGATGGATGCCGCCCAGAGCGGCTGGGGCAACCCAGTCAGTTGTGTGGGGTATAAAGAATAAAATTATCATTATGGAATGGGGCGTCCCCGTGTCTCTGTGTGTGCGTGCTTGTGTAATGCACTTGGAGGGAAGAGCTGGCTGGAACTCTAAACAGAAGCAGCAGAACACACTGCAACAATTGGGTGCAGGTCCCATTTGTGACATACCACAGATGAAGTCCCCACTTTGAAACATTTACCATATAGAAATCCTCCTCCTCCTTTTGTGCTGACCTCTGTAAAAGCAGGAGACAAAAGGACCAGGAAGGAAAGAGGAAACGTTGCACAATCTGGAAGAGTGTGAAAGAAGGAAAGAGTGGTAAAGGAAATAAAGAAAACAAAAAACCTGAGATTAGGTGGGGGGGGGGGGAGAGAAGAGGAAAAGTCAAATCCAGAGGGAAAGGAGAGCGCAGGCCATTGGCCTGAGCGCAGGCCATTGGCCTGAGCGCAGGCCATTGGCCTGAGCGCAGGCCATTGGCCTGAGCGCAGGCCATTGGCCTGAGCGCAGGCCATTGGCCTGAGCGCAGGCCATTGGCCTGAGCGCAGGCCATTGGCCTGAGCGCAGGCCATTGGCCTGAGCGCAGGCCATTGGCCTGAGCGCAGGCCATTGGCCTGAGCGCAGGCCATTGGCCTGAGCGCAGGCCATTGGCCTGAGCGCAGGCCATTGGCCTGAGCGCAGGCCATTGGCCTGAGCGCAGGCCATTGGCCTGAGCGCAGGCCATTGGCCTGAGCGCAGGCCATTGGCCTGAGCGCAGGCCATTGGCCTGAGCGCAGGCCATTGGCCTGAGCGCAGGCCATTGGCCTGAGCGCAGGCCATTGGCCTGAGCGCAGGCCATTGGCCTGAGCGCAGGCCATTGGCCTGAGCGCAGGCCGGGCCTGCTGGTTTTATACCTACTGCTGGGAGTGAAAATGCTCCCTCTGATTGGTTGACAAGGCTGCTGGCATTGACAAACGGCTTCTGGTTGGTTGACAAGGCTGCTGGGTTTGCAAAGCTGCCTCTGGTTGGTTGACAAGGCATTCTTTGATTGACAAGGCATCTGACCCTCCCCTTTACCTCATAGCTCACCAATTAACCCATTAACCAACGCATAGCCAAACCACTTGAAGGATTACTGTTAATCTCTTTTCCTTAGGGTGTCCCTATTTTCAAAGGAGAAATGTTGGGGGGTATGGAGTTCTCCGACTCCCAAGCCGTCTGAAGGCAATCTTGTACACTGAAGGGTGTTTTTTTAAAAACATCTAGTGTTTTATTATGTTTTTATACATGATGGATGCCGCCCAGAGCGGCTGGGGCAACCCAGTCAGTTGTGTGGGGTATAAAGAATAAAATTATCATTATGGAATGGGGCGTCCCCGTGTCTCTGTGTGTGCGTGCTTGTGTAATGCACTTGGAGGGAAGAGCTGGCTGGAACTCTAAACAGAAGCAGCAGAACACACTGCAACAATTGGGTGCAGGTCCCATTTGTGACATACCACAGATGAAGTCCCCACTTTGAAACATTTACCATATAGAAATCCTCCTCCTCCTTTTGTGCTGACCTCTGTAAAAGCAGGAGACAAAAGGACCAGGAAGGAAAGAGGAAACGTTGCACAATCTGGAAGAGTGTGAAAGAAGGAAAGAGTGGTAAAGGAAATAAAGAAAACAAAAAACCTGAGATTAGGTGGGGGGGGGGGGAGAGAAGAGGAAAAGTCAAATCCAGAGGGAAAGGAGAGCGCAGGCCATTGGCCTGAGCGCAGGCCATTGGCCTGAGCGCAGGCCATTGGCCTGAGCGCAGGCCATTGGCCTGAGCGCAGGCCATTGGCCTGAGCGCAGGCCATTGGCCTGAGCGCAGGCCATTGGCCTGAGCGCAGGCCATTGGCCTGAGCGCAGGCCATTGGCCTGAGCGCAGGCCATTGGCCTGAGCGCAGGCCATTGGCCTGAGCGCAGGCCATTGGCCTGAGCGCAGGCCATTGGCCTGAGCGCAGGCCATTGGCCTGAGCGCAGGCCATTGGCCTGAGCGCAGGCCATTGGCCTGAGCGCAGGCCATTGGCCTGAGCGCAGGCCATTGGCCTGAGCGCAGGCCATTGGCCTGAGCGCAGGCCATTGGCCTGAGCGCAGGCCATTGGCCTGAGCGCAGGCCATTGGCCTGAGCGCAGGCCATTGGCCTGAGCGCAGGCCGGGCCTGCTGGTTTTATACCTACTGCTGGGAGTGAAAATGCTCCCTCTGATTGGTTGACAAGGCTGCTGGCATTGACAAACGGCTTCTGGTTGGTTGACAAGGCTGCTGGGTTTGCAAAGCTGCCTCTGGTTGGTTGACAAGGCATTCTTTGATTGACAAGGCATCTGACCCTCCCCTTTACCTCATAGCTCACCAATTAACCCATTAACCAACGCATAGCCAAACCACTTGAAGGATTACTGTTAATCTCTTTTCCTTAGGGTGTCCCTATTTTCAAAGGAGAAATGTTGGGGGGTATGGAGTTCTCCGACTCCCAAGCCGTCTGAAGGCAATCTTGTACACTGAAGGGTGTTTTTTTAAAAACATCTAGTGTTTTATTATGTTTTTATACATGATGGATGCCGCCCAGAGCGGCTGGGGCAACCCAGTCAGTTGTGTGGGGTATAAAGAATAAAATTATCATTATGGAATGGGGCGTCCCCGTGTCTCTGTGTGTGCGTGCTTGTGTAATGCACTTGGAGGGAAG
This sequence comes from Podarcis muralis, assembly GCF_964188315.1. Taxonomy (NCBI): domain Eukaryota; kingdom Metazoa; phylum Chordata; class Lepidosauria; order Squamata; family Lacertidae; genus Podarcis; species Podarcis muralis. Next base: position 11,193 of record NW_027554785.1, read on the forward strand.
AGCTGGCTGGAACTCTAAACAGAAGCAGCAGAACACACTGCAACAATTGGGTGCAGGTCCCATTTGTGACATACCACAGATGAAGTCCCCACTTTGAAACATTTACCATATAGAAATCCTCCTCCTCCTTTTGTGCTGACCTCTGTAAAAGCAGGAGACAAAAGGACCAGGAAGGAAAGAGGAAACGTTGCACAATCTGGAAGAGTGTGAAAGAAGGAAAGAGTGGTAAAGGAAATAAAGAAAACAAAAAACCTGAGATTAGGTGGGGGGGGGGAGAGAAGAGGAAAAGTCAAATCCAGAGGGAAAGGAGCGCGCAGGCCATTGGCCTGAGCGCAGGCCATTGGCCTGCTGGTTTTATACCTACTGCTGGGAGTGAAAATGCTCCCTCTGATTGGTTGACAAGGCTCCTGGCATTGACAAACGGCTTCTGGTTGGTTGACAAGGCTGCTGGGTTTGCAAAGCTGCCTCTGGTTGGTTGACAAGGCATTCTTTGATTGACAAGGCATCTGACCCTCCCCTTTACCTCATAGCTCACCAATTAACCCATTAACCAACGCATAGCCAAACCACTTGAAGGATTACTGTTAATCTCTTTTCCTTAGGGTGTCCCTATTTTCAAAGGAGAAATGTTGGGGGGTATGGAGTTCTCCGACTCCCAAGCCGTCTGAAGGCAATCTTGTACACTGAAGGGTGTTTTTTTAAAAACATCTAGTGTTTTATTATGTTTTTATACATGATGGATGCCGCCCAGAGCGGCTGGGGCAACCCAGTCAGTTGTGTGGGGTATAAAGAATAAAATTATCATTATGGAATGGGGCGTCCCCGTGTCTCTGTGTGTGCGTGCTTGTGTAATGCACTTGGAGGGAAGAGCTGGCTGGAACTCTAAACAGAAGCAGCAGAACACACTGCAACAATTGGGTGCAGGTCCCATTTGTGACATACCACAGATGAAGTCCCCACTTTGAAACATTTACCATATAGAAATCCTCCTCCTCCTTTTGTGCTGACCTCTGTAAAAGCAGGAGACAAAAGGACCAGGAAGGAAAGAGGAAACGTTGCACAATCTGGAAGAGTGTGAAAGAAGGAAAGAGTGGTAAAGGAAATAAAGAAAACAAAAAACCTGAGATTAGGTGGGGGGGGGGGGAGAGAAGAGGAAAAGTCAAATCCAGAGGGAAAGGAGCGCGCAGGCCATTGGCCTGAGCGCAGGCCATTGGCCTGAGCGCAGGCCATTGGCCTGAGCGCAGGCCATTGGCCTGAGCGCAGGCCATTGGCCTGAGCGCAGGCCATTGGCCTGAGCGCAGGCCATTGGCCTGAGCGCAGGCCATTGGCCTGAGCGCAGGCCATTGGCCTGAGCGCAGGCCATTGGCCTGAGCGCAGGCCATTGGCCTGAGCGCAGGCCATTGGCCTGAGCGCAGGCCATTGGCCTGAGCGCAGGCCATTGGCCTGAGCGCAGGCCATTGGCCTGAGCGCAGGCCATTGGCCTGAGCGCAGGCCATTGGCCTGAGCGCAGGCCATTGGCCTGAGCGCAGGCCATTGGCCTGAGCGCAGGCCATTGGCCTGAGCGCAGGCCGGGCCTGCTGGTTTTATACCTACTGCTGGGAGTGAAAATGCTCCCTCTGATTGGTTGACAAGGCTGCTGGCATTGACAAACGGCTTCTGGTTGGTTGACAAGGCTGCTGGGTTTGCAAAGCTGCCTCTGGTTGGTTGACAAGGCATTCTTTGATTGACAAGGCATCTGACCCTCCCCTTTACCTCATAGCTCACCAATTAACCCATTAACCAACGCATAGCCAAACCACTTGAAGGATTACTGTTAATCTCTTTTCCTTAGGGTGTCCCTATTTTCAAAGGAGAAATGTTGGGGGGTATGGAGTTCTCCGACTCCCAAGCCGTCTGAAGGCAATCTTGTACACTGAAGGGTGTTTTTTTAAAAACATCTAGTGTTTTATTATGTTTTTATACATGATGGATGCCGCCCAGAGCGGCTGGGGCAACCCAGTCAGTTGTGTGGGGTATAAAGAATAAAATTATCATTATGGAATGGGGCGTCCCCGTGTCTCTGTGTGTGCGTGCTTGTGTAATGCACTTGGAGGGAAGAGCTGGCTGGAACTCTAAACAGAAGCAGCAGAACACACTGCAACAATTGGGTGCAGGTCCCATTTGTGACATACCACAGATGAAGTCCCCACTTTGAAACATTTACCATATAGAAATCCTCCTCCTCCTTTTGTGCTGACCTCTGTAAAAGCAGGAGACAAAAGGACCAGGAAGGAAAGAGGAAACGTTGCACAATCTGGAAGAGTGTGAAAGAAGGAAAGAGTGGTAAAGGAAATAAAGAAAACAAAAAACCTGAGATTAGGTGGGGGGGGGGGAGAGAAGAGGAAAAGTCAAATCCAGAGGGAAAGGAGCGCGCAGGCCATTGGCCTGAGCGCAGGCCATTGGCCTGCTGGTTTTATACCTACTGCTGGGAGTGAAAATGCTCCCTCTGATTGGTTGACAAGGCTGCTGGCATTGACAAACGGCTTCTTGGCCTGAGCGCAGGCCATTGGCCTGAGCGCAGGCCATTGGCCTGAGCGCAGGCCATTGGCCTGAGCGCAGGCCATTGGCCTGAGCGCAGGCCATTGGCCTGAGCGCAGGCCATTGGCCTGAGCGCAGGCCATTGGCCTGAGCGCAGGCCATTGGCCTGAGCGCAGGCCATTGGCCTGAGCGCAGGCCATTGGCCTGAGCGCAGGCCATTGGCCTGAGCGCAGGCCATTGGCCTGAGCGCAGGCCATTGGCCTGAGCGCAGGCCATTGGCCTGAGCGCAGGCCATTGGCCTGAGCGCAGGCCATTGGCCTGAGCGCAGGCCATTGGCCTGAGCGCAGGCCATTGGCCTGAGCGCAGGCCATTGGCCTGAGCGCAGGCCATTGGCCTGAGCGCAGGCCATTGGCCTGAGCGCAGGCCATTGGCCTGAGCGCAGGCCATTGGCCTGAGCGCAGGCCATTGGCCTGAGCGCAGGCCGGGCCTGCTGGTTTTATACCTACTGCTGGGAGTGAAAATGCTCCCTCTGATTGGTTGACAAGGCTGCTGGCATTGACAAACGGCTTCTGGTTGGTTGACAAGGCTGCTGGGTTTGCAAAGCTGCCTCTGGTTGGTTGACAAGGCATTCTTTGATTGACAAGGCATCTGACCCTCCCCTTTACCTCATAGCTCACCAATTAACCCATTAACCAACGCATAGCCAAACCACTTGAAGGATTACTGTTAATCTCTTTTCCTTAGGGTGTCCCTATTTTCAAAGGAGAAATGTTGGGGGGTATGGAGTTCTCCGACTCCCAAGCCGTCTGAAGGCAATCTTGTACACTGAAGGGTGTTTTTTTAAAAACATCTAGTGTTTTATTATGTTTTTATACATGATGGATGCCGCCCAGAGCGGCTGGGGCAACCCAGTCAGTTGTGTGGGGTATAAAGAATAAAATTATCATTATGGAATGGGGCGTCCCCGTGTCTCTGTGTGTGCGTGCTTGTGTAATGCACTTGGAGGGAAGAGCTGGCTGGAACTCTAAACAGAAGCAGCAGAACACACTGCAACAATTGGGTGCAGGTCCCATTTGTGACATACCACAGATGAAGTCCCCACTTTGAAACATTTACCATATAGAAATCCTCCTCCTCCTTTTGTGCTGACCTCTGTAAAAGCAGGAGACAAAAGGACCAGGAAGGAAAGAGGAAACGTTGCACAATCTGGAAGAGTGTGAAAGAAGGAAAGAGTGGTAAAGGAAATAAAGAAAACAAAAAACCTGAGATTAGGTGGGGGGGGGGGAGAGAAGAGGAAAAGTCAAATCCAGAGGGAAAGGAGAGCGCAGGCCATTGGCCTGAGCGCAGGCCATTGGCCTGAGCGCAGGCCATTGGCCTGAGCGCAGGCCATTGGCCTGAGCGCAGGCCATTGGCCTGAGCGCAGGCCATTGGCCTGAGCGCAGGCCATTGGCCTGAGCGCAGGCCATTGGCCTGAGCGCAGGCCATTGGCCTGAGCGCAGGCCATTGGCCTGAGCGCAGGCCATTGGCCTGAGCGCAGGCCATTGGCCTGAGCGCAGGCCATTGGCCTGAGCGCAGGCCATTGGCCTGAGCGCAGGCCATTGGCCTGAGCGCAGGCCATTGGCCTGAGCGCAGGCCATTGGCCTGAGCGCAGGCCATTGGCCTGAGCGCAGGCCGGGCCTGCTGGTTTTATACCTACTGCTGGGAGTGAAAATGCTCCCTCTGATTGGTTGACAAGGCTGCTGGCATTGACAAACGGCTTCTGGTTGGTTGACAAGGCTGCTGGGTTTGCAAAGCTGCCTCTGGTTGGTTGACAAGGCATTCTTTGATTGACAAGGCATCTGACCCTCCCCTTTACCTCATAGCTCACCAATTAACCCGTTAACCAACGCATAGCCAAACCACTTGAAGGATTACTGTTAATCTCTTTTCCTTAGGGTGTCCCTATTTTCAAAGGAGAAATGTTGGGGGGTATGGAGTTCTCCGACTCCCAAGCCGTCTGAAGGCAATCTTGTACACTGAAGGGTGTTTTTTTAAAAACATCTAGTGTTTTATTATGTTTTTATACATGATGGATGCCGCCCAGAGCGGCTGGGGCAACCCAGTCAGTTGTGTGGGGTATAAAGAATAAAATTATCATTATGGAATGGGGCGTCCCCGTGTCTCTGTGTGTGCGTGCTTGTGTAATGCACTTGGAGGGAAGAGCTGGCTGGAACTCTAAACAGAAGCAGCAGAACACACTGCAACAATTGGGTGCAGGTCCCATTTGTGACATACCACAGATGAAGTCCCCACTTTGAAACATTTACCATATAGAAATCCTCCTCCTCCTTTTGTGCTGACCTCTGTAAAAGCAGGAGACAAAAGGACCAGGAAGGAAAGAGGAAACGTTGCACAATCTGGAAGAGTGTGAAAGAAGGAAAGAGTGGTAAAGGAAATAAAGAAAACAAAAAACCTGAGATTAGGTGGGGGGGGGGGAGAGAAGAGGAAAAGTCAAATCCAGAGGGAAAGGAGCGCGCAGGCCATTGGCCTGAGCGCAGGCCATTGGCCTGAGCGCAGGCCATTGGCCTGCTGGTTTTATACCTACTGCTGGGAGTGAAAATGCTCCCTCTGATTGGTTGACAAGGCTGCTGGCATTGACAAACGGCTTCTGGTTGGTTGACAAGGCTGCTGGGTTTGCAAAGCTGCCTCTGGTTGGTTGACAAGGCATTCTTTGATTGACAAGGCATCTGACCCTCCCCTTTACCTCATAGCTCACCAATTAACCCATTAACCAACGCATAGCCAAACCACTTGAAGGATTACTGTTAATCTCTTTTCCTTAGGGTGTCCCTATTTTCAAAGGAGAAATGTTGGGGGGTATGGAGTTCTCCGACTCCCAAGCCGTCTGAAGGCAATCTTGTACACTGAAGGGTGTTTTTTTAAAAACATCTAGTGTTTTATTATGTTTTTATACATGATGGATGCCGCCCAGAGCGGCTGGGGCAACCCAGTCAGTTGTGTGGGGTATAAAGAATAAAATTATCATTATGGAATGGGGCGTCCCCGTGTCTCTGTGTGTGCGTGCTTGTGTAATGCACTTGGAGGGAAGAGCTGGCTGGAACTCTAAACAGAAGCAGCAGAACACACTGCAACAATTGGGTGCAGGTCCCATTTGTGACATACCACAGATGAAGTCCCCACTTTGAAACATTTACCATATAGAAATCCTCCTCCTCCTTTTGTGCTGACCTCTGTAAAAGCAGGAGACAAAAGGACCAGGAAGGAAAGAGGAAACGTTGCACAATCTGGAAGAGTGTGAAAGAAGGAAAGAGTGGTAAAGGAAATAAAGAAAACAAAAAACCTGAGATTAGGTGGGGGGGGGGGGGAGAGAAGAGGAAAAGTCAAATCCAGAGGGAAAGGAGCGCGCAGGCCATTGGCCTGAGCGCAGGCCATTGGCCTGAGCGCAGGCCATTGGCCTGCTGGTTTTATACCTACTGCTGGGAGTGAAAATGCTCCCTCTGATTGGTTGACAAGGCTGCTGGCATTGACAAACGGCTTCTGGTTGGTTGACAAGGCTGCTGGGTTTGCAAAGCTGCCTCTGGTTGGTTGACAAGGCATTCTTTGATTGACAAGGCATCTGACCCTCCCCTTTACCTCATAGCTCACCAATTAACCCATTAACCAACGCATAGCCAAACCACTTGAAGGATTACTGTTAATCTCTTTTCCTTAGGGTGTCCCTATTTTCAAAGGAGAAATGTTGGGGGGTATGGAGTTCTCCGACTCCCAAGCCGTCTGAAGGCAATCTTGTACACTGAAGGGTGTTTTTTTAAAAACATCTAGTGTTTTATTATGTTTTTATACATGATGGATGCCGCCCAGAGCGGCTGGGGCAACCCAGTCAGTTGTGTGGGGTATAAAGAATAAAATTATCATTATGGAATGGGGCGTCCCCGTGTCTCTGTGTGTGCGTGCTTGTGTAATGCACTTGGAGGGAAGAGCTGGCTGGAACTCTAAACAGAAGCAGCAGAACACACTGCAACAATTGGGTGCAGGTCCCATTTGTGACATACCACAGATGAAGTCCCCACTTTGAAACATTTACCATATAGAAATCCTCCTCCTCCTTTTGTGCTGACCTCTGTAAAAGCAGGAGACAAAAGGACCAGGAAGGAAAGAGGAAACGTTGCACAATCTGGAAGAGTGTGAAAGAAGGAAAGAGTGGTAAAGGAAATAAAGAAAACAAAAAACCTGAGATTAGGTGGGGGGGGGGAGAGAAGAGGAAAAGTCAAATCCAGAGGGAAAGGAGCGCGCAGGCCATTGGCCTGAGCGCAGGCCATTGGCCTGCTGGTTTTATACCTACTGCTGGGAGTGAAAATGCTCCCTCTGATTGGTTGACAAGGCTCCTGGCATTGACAAACGGCTTCTGGTTGGTTGACAAGGCTGCTGGGTTTGCAAAGCTGCCTCTGGTTGGTTGACAAGGCATTCTTTGATTGACAAGGCATCTGACCCTCCCCTTTACCTCATAGCTCACCAATTAACCCATTAACCAACGCATAGCCAAACCACTTGAAGGATTACTGTTAATCTCTTTTCCTTAGGGTGTCCCTATTTTCAAAGGAGAAATGTTGGGGGGTATGGAGTTCTCCGACTCCCAAGCCGTCTGAAGGCAATCTTGTACACTGAAGGGTGTTTTTTTAAAAACATCTAGTGTTTTATTATGTTTTTATACATGATGGATGCCGCCCAGAGCGGCTGGGGCAACCCAGTCAGTTGTGTGGGGTATAAAGAATAAAATTATCATTATGGAATGGGGCGTCCCCGTGTCTCTGTGTGTGCGTGCTTGTGTAATGCACTTGGAGGGAAGAGCTGGCTGGAACTCTAAACAGAAGCAGCAGAACACACTGCAACAATTGGGTGCAGGTCCCATTTGTGACATACCACAGATGAAGTCCCCACTTTGAAACATTTACCATATAGAAATCCTCCTCCTCCTTTTGTGCTGACCTCTGTAAAAGCAGGAGACAAAAGGACCAGGAAGGAAAGAGGAAACGTTGCACAATCTGGAAGAGTGTGAAAGAAGGAAAGAGTGGTAAAGGAAATAAAGAAAACAAAAAACCTGAGATTAGGTGGGGGGGGGGGGAGAGAAGAGGAAAAGTCAAATCCAGAGGGAAAGGAGCGCGCAGGCCATTGGCCTGAGCGCAGGCCATTGGCCTGAGCGCAGGCCATTGGCCTGAGCGCAGGCCATTGGCCTGAGCGCAGGCCATTGGCCTGAGCGCAGGCCATTGGCCTGAGCGCAGGCCATTGGCCTGAGCGCAGGCCATTGGCCTGAGCGCAGGCCATTGGCCTGAGCGCAGGCCATTGGCCTGAGCGCAGGCCATTGGCCTGAGCGCAGGCCATTGGCCTGAGCGCAGGCCATTGGCCTGAGCGCAGGCCATTGGCCTGAGCGCAGGCCATTGGCCTGAGCGCAGGCCATTGGCCTGAGCGCAGGCCATTGGCCTGAGCGCAGGCCATTGGCCTGAGCGCAGGCCATTGGCCTGAGCGCAGGCCATTGGCCTGAGCGCAGGCCATTGGCCTGAGCGCAGGCCGGGCCTGCTGGTTTTATACCTACTGCTGGGAGTGAAAATGCTCCCTCTGATTGGTTGACAAGGCTGCTGGCATTGACAAACGGCTTCTGGTTGGTTGACAAGGCTGCTGGGTTTGCAAAGCTGCCTCTGGTTGGTTGACAAGGCATTCTTTGATTGACAAGGCATCTGACCCTCCCCTTTACCTCATAGCTCACCAATTAACCCATTAACCAACGCATAGCCAAACCACTTGAAGGATTACTGTTAATCTCTTTTCCTTAGGGTGTCCCTATTTTCAAAGGAGAAATGTTGGGGGGTATGGAGTTCTCCGACTCCCAAGCCGTCTGAAGGCAATCTTGTACACTGAAGGGTGTTTTTTTAAAAACATCTAGTGTTTTATTATGTTTTTATACATGATGGATGCCGCCCAGAGCGGCTGGGGCAACCCAGTCAGTTGTGTGGGGTATAAAGAATAAAATTATCATTATGGAATGGGGCGTCCCCGTGTCTCTGTGTGTGCGTGCTTGTGTAATGCACTTGGAGGGAAGAGCTGGCTGGAACTCTAAACAGAAGCAGCAGAACACACTGCAACAATTGGGTGCAGGTCCCATTTGTGACATACCACAGATGAAGTCCCCACTTTGAAACATTTACCATATAGAAATCCTCCTCCTCCTTTTGTGCTGACCTCTGTAAAAGCAGGAGACAAAAGGACCAGGAAGGAAAGAGGAAACGTTGCACAATCTGGAAGAGTGTGAAAGAAGGAAAGAGTGGTAAAGGAAATAAAGAAAACAAAAAACCTGAGATTAGGTGGGGGGGGGGAGAGAAGAGGAAAAGTCAAATCCAGAGGGAAAGGAGCGCGCAGGCCATTGGCCTGAGCGCAGGCCATTGGCCTGCTGGTTTTATACCTACTGCTGGGAGTGAAAATGCTCCCTCTGATTGGTTGACAAGGCTGCTGGCATTGACAAACGGCTTCTTGGCCTGAGCGCAGGCCATTGGCCTGAGCGCAGGCCATTGGCCTGAGCGCAGGCCATTGGCCTGAGCGCAGGCCATTGGCCTGAGCGCAGGCCATTGGCCTGAGCGCAGGCCATTGGCCTGAGCGCAGGCCATTGGCCTGAGCGCAGGCCATTGGCCTGAGCGCAGGCCATTGGCCTGAGCGCAGGCCATTGGCCTGAGCGCAGGCCATTGGCCTGAGCGCAGGCCATTGGCCTGAGCGCAGGCCATTGGCCTGAGCGCAGGCCATTGGCCTGAGCGCAGGCCATTGGCCTGAGCGCAGGCCATTGGCCTGAGCGCAGGCCATTGGCCTGAGCGCAGGCCATTGGCCTGAGCGCAGGCCATTGGCCTGAGCGCAGGCCATTGGCCTGAGCGCAGGCCGGGCCTGCTGGTTTTATACCTACTGCTGGGAGTGAAAATGCTCCCTCTGATTGGTTGACAAGGCTGCTGGCATTGACAAACGGCTTCTGGTTGGTTGACAAGGCTGCTGGGTTTGCAAAGCTGCCTCTGGTTGGTTGACAAGGCATTCTTTGATTGACAAGGCATCTGACCCTCCCCTTTACCTCATAGCTCACCAATTAACCCATTAACCAACGCATAGCCAAACCACTTGAAGGATTACTGTTAATCTCTTTTCCTTAGGGTGTCCCTATTTTCAAAGGAGAAATGTTGGGGGGTATGGAGTTCTCCGACTCCCAAGCCGTCTGAAGGCAATCTTGTACACTGAAGGGTGTTTTTTTAAAAACATCTAGTGTTTTATTATGTTTTTATACATGATGGATGCCGCCCAGAGCGGCTGGGGCAACCCAGTCAGTTGTGTGGGGTATAAAGAATAAAATTATCATTATGGAATGGGGCGTCCCCGTGTCTCTGTGTGTGCGTGCTTGTGTAATGCACTTGGAGGGAAGAGCTGGCTGGAACTCTAAACAGAAGCAGCAGAACACACTGCAACAATTGGGTGCAGGTCCCATTTGTGACATACCACAGATGAAGTCCCCACTTTGAAACATTTACCATATAGAAATCCTCCTCCTCCTTTTGTGCTGACCTCTGTAAAAGCAGGAGACAAAAGGACCAGGAAGGAAAGAGGAAACGTTGCACAATCTGGAAGAGTGTGAAAGAAGGAAAGAGTGGTAAAGGAAATAAAGAAAACAAAAAACCTGAGATTAGGTGGGGGGGGGGGAGAGAAGAGGAAAAGTCAAATCCAGAGGGAAAGGAGAGCGCAGGCCATTGGCCTGAGCGCAGGCCATTGGCCTGAGCGCAGGCCATTGGCCTGAGCGCAGGCCATTGGCCTGAGCGCAGGCCATTGGCCTGAGCGCAGGCCATTGGCCTGAGCGCAGGCCATTGGCCTGAGCGCAGGCCATTGGCCTGAGCGCAGGCCATTGGCCTGAGCGCAGGCCATTGGCCTGAGCGCAGGCCATTGGCCTGAGCGCAGGCCATTGGCCTGAGCGCAGGCCATTGGCCTGAGCGCAGGCCATTGGCCTGAGCGCAGGCCATTGGCCTGAGCGCAGGCCATTGGCCTGAGCGCAGGCCATTGGCCTGAGCGCAGGCCATTGGCCTGAGCGCAGGCCATTGGCCTGAGCGCAGGCCATTGGCCTGAGCGCAGGCCATTGGCCTGAGCGCAGGCCATTGGCCTGAGCGCAGGCCATTGGCCTGAGCGCAGGCCATTGGCCTGAGCGCAGGCCGGGCCTGCTGGTTTTATACCTACTGCTGGGAGTGAAAATGCTCCCTCTGATTGGTTGACAAGGCTGCTGGCATTGACAAACGGCTTCTGGTTGGTTGACAAGGCTGCTGGGTTTGCAAAGCTGCCTCTGGTTGGTTGACAAGGCATTCTTTGATTGACAAGGCATCTGACCCTCCCCTTTACCTCATAGCTCACCAATTAACCCATTAACCAACGCATAGCCAAACCACTTGAAGGATTACTGTTAATCTCTTTTCCTTAGGGTGTCCCTATTTTCAAAGGAGAAATGTTGGGGGGTATGGAGTTCTCCGACTCCCAAGCCGTCTGAAGGCAATCTTGTACACTGAAGGGTGTTTTTTTAAAAACATCTAGTGTTTTATTATGTTTTTATACATGATGGATGCCGCCCAGAGCGGCTGGGGCAACCCAGTCAGTTGTGTGGGGTATAAAGAATAAAATTATCATTATGGAATGGGGCGTCCCCGTGTCTCTGTGTGTGCGTGCTTGTGTAATGCACTTGGAGGGAAGAGCTGGCTGGAACTCTAAACAGAAGCAGCAGAACACACTGCAACAATTGGGTGCAGGTCCCATTTGTGACATACCACAGATGAAGTCCCCACTTTGAAACATTTACCATATAGAAATCCTCCTCCTCCTTTTGTGCTGACCTCTGTAAAAGCAGGAGACAAAAGGACCAGGAAGGAAAGAGGAAACGTTGCACAATCTGGAAGAGTGTGAAAGAAGGAAAGAGTGGTAAAGGAAATAAAGAAAACAAAAAACCTGAGATTAGGTGGGGGGGGGGGAGAGAAGAGGAAAAGTCAAATCCAGAGGGAAAGGAGCGCGCAGGCCATTGGCCTGAGCGCAGGCCATTGGCCTGAGCGCAGGCCATTGGCCTGCTGGTTTTATACCTACTGCTGGGAGTGAAAATGCTCCCTCTGATTGGTTGACAAGGCTGCTGGCATTGACAAACGGCTTCTGGTTGGTTGACAAGGCTGCTGGGTTTGCAAAGCTGCCTCTGGTTGGTTGACAAGGCATTCTTTGATTGACAAGGCATCTGACCCTCCCCTTTACCTCATAGCTCACCAATTAACCCATTAACCAACGCATAGCCAAACCACTTGAAGGATTACTGTTAATCTCTTTTCCTTAGGGTGTCCCTATTTTCAAAGGAGAAATGTTGGGGGGTATGGAGTTCTCCGACTCCCAAGCCGTCTGAAGGCAATCTTGTACACTGAAGGGTGTTTTTTTAAAAACATCTAGTGTTTTATTATGTTTTTATACATGATGGATGCCGCCCAGAGCGGCTGGGGCAACCCAGTCAGTTGTGTGGGGTATAAAGAATAAAATTATCATTATGGAATGGGGCGTCCCCGTGTCTCTGTGTGTGCGTGCTTGTGTAATGCACTTGGAGGGAAGAGCTGGCTGGAACTCTAAACAGAAGCAGCAGAACACACTGCAACAATTGGGTGCAGGTCCCATTTGTGACATACCACAGATGAAGTCCCCACTTTGAAACATTTACCATATAGAAATCCTCCTCCTCCTTTTGTGCTGACCTCTGTAAAAGCAGGAGACAAAAGGACCAGGAAGGAAAGAGGAAACGTTGCACAATCTGGAAGAGTGTGAAAGAAGGAAAGAGTGGTAAAGGAAATAAAGAAAACAAAAAACCTGAGATTAGGTGGGGGGGGGGGGGAGAGAAGAGGAAAAGTCAAATCCAGAGGGAAAGGAGCGCGCAGGCCATTGGCCTGAGCGCAGGCCATTGGCCTGAGCGCAGGCCATTGGCCTGCTGGTTTTATACCTACTGCTGGGAGTGAAAATGCTCCCTCTGATTGGTTGACAAGGCTGCTGGCATTGACAAACGGCTTCTGGTTGGTTGACAAGGCTGCTGGGTTTGCAAAGCTGCCTCTGGTTGGTTGACAAGGCATTCTTTGATTGACAAGGCATCTGACCCTCCCCTTTACCTCATAGCTCACCAATTAACCCATTAACCAACGCATAGCCAAACCACTTGAAGGATTACTGTTAATCTCTTTTCCTTAGGGTGTCCCTATTTTCAAAGGAGAAATGTTGGGGGGTATGGAGTTCTCCGACTCCCAAGCCGTCTGAAGGCAATCTTGTACACTGAAGGGTGTTTTTTTAAAAACATCTAGTGTTTTATTATGTTTTTATACATGATGGATGCCGCCCAGAGCGCCTGGGGCAACCCAGTCAGTTGTGTGGGGTATAAAGAATAAAATTATCATTATGGAATGGGGCGTCCCCGTGTCTCTGTGTGTGCGTGCTTGTGTAATGCACTTGGAGGGAAGAGCTGGCTGGAACTCTAAACAGAAGCAGCAGAACACACTGCAACAATTGGGTGCAGGTCCCATTTGTGACATACCACAGATGAAGTCCCCACTTTGAAACATTTACCATATAGAAATCCTCCTCCTCCTTTTGTGCTGACCTCTGTAAAAGCAGGAGACAAAAGGACCAGGAAGGAAAGAGGAAACGTTGCACAATCTGGAAGAGTGTGAAAGAAGGAAAGAGTGGTAAAGGAAATAAAGAAAACAAAAAACCTGAGATTAGGTGGGGGGGGGGGGGGAGAGAAGAGGAAAAGTCAAATCCAGAGGGAAAGGAGAGCGCAGGCCATTGGCCTGAGCGCAGGCCATTGGCCTGAGCGCAGGCCATTGGCCTGCTGGTTTTATACCTACTGCTGGGAGTGAAAATGCTCCCTCTGATTGGTTGACAAGGCTGCTGGCATTGACAAACGGCTTCTGGTTGGTTGACAAGGCTGCTGGGTTTGCAAAGCTGCCTCTGGTTGGTTGACAAGGCATTCTTTGATTGACAAGGCATCTGACCCTCCCCTTTACCTCATAGCTCACCAATTAACCCATTAACCAACGCATAGCCAAACCACTTGAAGGATTACTGTTAATCTCTTTTCCTTAGGGTGTCCCTATTTTCAAAGGAGAAATGTTGGGGGGTATGGAGTTCTCCGACTCCCAAGCCGTCTGAAGGCAATCTTGTACACTGAAGGGTGTTTTTTTAAAAACATCTAGTGTTTTATTATGTTTTTATACATGATGGATGCCGCCCAGAGCGGCTGGGGCAACCCAGTCAGTTGTGTGGGGTATAAAGAATAAAATTATCATTATGGAATGGGGCGTCCCCGTGTCTCTGTGTGTGCGTGCTTGTGTAATGCACTTGGAGGGAAGAGCTGGCTGGAACTCTAAACAGAAGCAGCAGAACACACTGCAACAATTGGGTGCAGGTCCCATTTGTGACATACCACAGATGAAGTCCCCACTTTGAAACATTTACCATATAGAAATCCTCCTCCTCCTTTTGTGCTGACCTCTGTAAAAGCAGGAGACAAAAGGACCAGGAAGGAAAGAGGAAACGTTGCACAATCTGGAAGAGTGTGAAAGAAGGAAAGAGTGGTAAAGGAAATAAAGAAAACAAAAAACCTGAGATTAGGTGGGGGGGGGGAGAGAAGAGGAAAAGTCAAATCCAGAGGGAAAGGAGCGCGCAGGCCATTGGCCTGAGCGCAGGCCATTGGCCTGCTGGTTTTATACCTACTGCTGGGAGTGAAAATGCTCCCTCTGATTGGTTGACAAGGCTGCTGGCATTGACAAACGGCTTCTTGGCCTGAGCGCAGGCCATTGGCCTGAGCGCAGGCCATTGGCCTGAGCGCAGGCCATTGGCCTGAGCGCAGGCCATTGGCCTGAGCGCAGGCCATTGGCCTGAGCGCAGGCCATTGGCCTGAGCGCAGGCCATTGGCCTGAGCGCAGGCCATTGGCCTGAGCGCAGGCCATTGGCCTGAGCGCAGGCCATTGGCCTGAGCGCAGGCCATTGGCCTGAGCGCAGGCCATTGGCCTGAGCGCAGGCCATTGGCCTGAGCGCAGGCCATTGGCCTGAGCGCAGGCCATTGGCCTGAGCGCAGGCCATTGGCCTGAGCGCAGGCCATTGGCCTGAGCGCAGGCCATTGGCCTGAGCGCAGGCCATTGGCCTGAGCGCAGGCCATTGGCCTGAGCGCAGGCCATTGGCCTGAGCGCAGGCCATTGGCCTGAGCGCAGGCCATTGGCCTGAGCGCAGGCCGGGCCTGCTGGTTTTATACCTACTGCTGGGAGTGAAAATGCTCCCTCTGATTGGTTGACAAGGCTGCTGGCATTGACAAACGGCTTCTGGTTGGTTGACAAGGCTGCTGGGTTTGCAAAGCTGCCTCTGGTTGGTTGACAAGGCATTCTTTGATTGACAAGGCATCTGACCCTCCCCTTTACCTCATAGCTCACCAATTAACCCATTAACCAACGCATAGCCAAACCACTTGAAGGATTACTGTTAATCTCTTTTCCTTAGGGTGTCCCTATTTTCAAAGGAGAAATGTTGGGGGGTATGGAGTTCTCCGACTCCCAAGCCGTCTGAAGGCAATCTTGTACACTGAAGGGTGTTTTTTTAAAAACATCTAGTGTTTTATTATGTTTTTATACATGATGGATGCCGCCCAGAGCGGCTGGGGCAACCCAGTCAGTTGTGTGGGGTATAAAGAATAAAATTATCATTATGGAATGGGGCGTCCCCGTGTCTCTGTGTGTGCGTGCTTGTGTAATGCACTTGGAGGGAAGAGCTGGCTGGAACTCTAAACAGAAGCAGCAGAACACACTGCAACAATTGGGTGCAGGTCCCATTTGTGACATACCACAGATGAAGTCCCCACTTTGAAACATTTACCATATAGAAATCCTCCTCCTCCTTTTGTGCTGACCTCTGTAAAAGCAGGAGACAAAAGGACCAGGAAGGAAAGAGGAAACGTTGCACAATCTGGAAGAGTGTGAAAGAAGGAAAGAGTGGTAAAGGAAATAAAGAAAACAAAAAACCTGAGATTAGGTGGGGGGGGGGGAGAGAAGAGGAAAAGTCAAATCCAGAGGGAAAGGAGAGCGCAGGCCATTGGCCTGAGCGCAGGCCATTGGCCTGAGCGCAGGCCATTGGCCTGAGCGCAGGCCATTGGCCTGAGCGCAGGCCATTGGCCTGAGCGCAGGCCATTGGCCTGAGCGCAGGCCATTGGCCTGAGCGCAGGCCATTGGCCTGAGCGCAGGCCATTGGCCTGAGCGCAGGCCATTGGCCTGAGCGCAGGCCATTGGCCTGAGCGCAGGCCATTGGCCTGAGCGCAGGCCATTGGCCTGAGCGCAGGCCATTGGCCTGAGCGCAGGCCATTGGCCTGAGCGCAGGCCATTGGCCTGAGCGCAGGCCATTGGCCTGAGCGCAGGCCATTGGCCTGAGCGCAGGCCATTGGCCTGAGCGCAGGCCATTGGCCTGAGCGCAGGCCATTGGCCTGAGCGCAGGCCATTGGCCTGAGCGCAGGCCGGGCCTGCTGGTTTTATACCTACTGCTGGGAGTGAAAATGCTCCCTCTGATTGGTTGACAAGGCTGCTGGCATTGACAAACGGCTTCTGGTTGGTTGACAAGGCTGCTGGGTTTGCAAAGCTGCCTCTGGTTGGTTGACAAGGCATTCTTTGATTGACAAGGCATCTGACCCTCCCCTTTACCTCATAGCTCACCAATTAACCCATTAACCAACGCATAGCCAAACCACTTGAAGGATTACTGTTAATCTCTTTTCCTTAGGGTGTCCCTATTTTCAAAGGAGAAATGTTGGGGGGTATGGAGTTCTCCGACTCCCAAGCCGTCTGAAGGCAATCTTGTACACTGAAGGGTGTTTTTTTAAAAACATCTAGTGTTTTATTATGTTTTTATACATGATGGATGCCGCCCAGAGCGGCTGGGGCAACCCAGTCAGTTGTGTGGGGTATAAAGAATAAAATTATCATTATGGAATGGGGCGTCCCCGTGTCTCTGTGTGTGCGTGCTTGTGTAATGCACTTGGAGGGAAGAGCTGGCTGGAACTCTAAACAGAAGCAGCAGAACACACTGCAACAATTGGGTGCAGGTCCCATTTGTGACATACCACAGATGAAGTCCCCACTTTGAAACATTTACCATATAGAAATCCTCCTCCTCCTTTTGTGCTGACCTCTGTAAAAGCAGGAGACAAAAGGACCAGGAAGGAAAGAGGAAACGTTGCACAATCTGGAAGAGTGTGAAAGAAGGAAAGAGTGGTAAAGGAAATAAAGAAAACAAAAAACCTGAGATTAGGTGGGGGGGGGGGAGAGAAGAGGAAAAGTCAAATCCAGAGGGAAAGGAGCGCGCAGGCCATTGGCCTGAGCGCAGGCCATTGGCCTGAGCGCAGGCCATTGGCCTGCTGGTTTTATACCTACTGCTGGGAGTGAAAATGCTCCCTCTGATTGGTTGACAAGGCTGCTGGCATTGACAAACGGCTTCTGGTTGGTTGACAAGGCTGCTGGGTTTGCAAAGCTGCCTCTGGTTGGTTGACAAGGCATTCTTTGATTGACAAGGCATCTGACCCTCCCCTTTACCTCATAGCTCACCAATTAACCCATTAACCAACGCATAGCCAAACCACTTGAAGGATTACTGTTAATCTCTTTTCCTTAGGGTGTCCCTATTTTCAAAGGAGAAATGTTGGGGGGTATGGAGTTCTCCGACTCCCAAGCCGTCTGAAGGCAATCTTGTACACTGAAGGGTGTTTTTTTAAAAACATCTAGTGTTTTATTATGTTTTTATACATGATGGATGCCGCCCAGAGCGGCTGGGGCAACCCAGTCAGTTGTGTGGGGTATAAAGAATAAAATTATCATTATGGAATGGGGCGTCCCCGTGTCTCTGTGTGTGCGTGCTTGTGTAATGCACTTGGAGGGAAGAGCTGGCTGGAACTCTAAACAGAAGCAGCAGAACACACTGCAACAATTGGGTGCAGGTCCCATTTGTGACATACCACAGATGAAGTCCCCACTTTGAAACATTTACCATATAGAAATCCTCCTCCTCCTTTTGTGCTGACCTCTGTAAAAGCAGGAGACAAAAGGACCAGGAAGGAAAGAGGAAACGTTGCACAATCTGGAAGAGTGTGAAAGAAGGAAAGAGTGGTAAAGGAAATAAAGAAAACAAAAAACCTGAGATTAGGTGGGGGGGGGGGGGAGAGAAGAGGAAAAGTCAAATCCAGAGGGAAAGGAGCGCGCAGGCCATTGGCCTGAGCGCAGGCCATTGGCCTGAGCGCAGGCCATTGGCCTGAGCGCAGGCCATTGGCCTGCTGGTTTTATACCTACTGCTGGGAGTGAAAATGCTCCCTCTGATTGGTTGACAAGGCTGCTGGCATTGACAAACGGCTTCTGGTTGGTTGACAAGGCTGCTGGGTTTGCAAAGCTGCCTCTGGTTGGTTGACAAGGCATTCTTTGATTGACAAGGCATCTGACCCTCCCCTTTACCTCATAGCTCACCAATTAACCCATTAACCAACGCATAGCCAAACCACTTGAAGGATTACTGTTAATCTCTTTTCCTTAGGGTGTCCCTATTTTCAAAGGAGAAATGTTGGGGGGTATGGAGTTCTCCGACTCCCAAGCCGTCTGAAGGCAATCTTGTACACTGAAGGGTGTTTTTTTAAAAACATCTAGTGTTTTATTATGTTTTTATACATGATGGATGCCGCCCAGAGCGCCTGGGGCAACCCAGTCAGTTGTGTGGGGTATAAAGAATAAAATTATCATTATGGAATGGGGCGTCCCCGTGTCTCTGTGTGTGCGTGCTTGTGTAATGCACTTGGAGGGAAGAGCTGGCTGGAACTCTAAACAGAAGCAGCAGAACACACTGCAACAATTGGGTGCAGGTCCCATTTGTGACATACCACAGATGAAGTCCCCACTTTGAAACATTTACCATATAGAAATCCTCCTCCTCCTTTTGTGCTGACCTCTGTAAAAGCAGGAGACAAAAGGACCAGGAAGGAAAGAGGAAACGTTGCACAATCTGGAAGAGTGTGAAAGAAGGAAAGAGTGGTAAAGGAAATAAAGAAAACAAAAAACCTGAGATTAGGTGGGGGGGGGGGGGGAGAGAAGAGGAAAAGTCAAATCCAGAGGGAAAGGAGAGCGCAGGCCATTGGCCTGAGCGCAGGCCATTGGCCTGAGCGCAGGCCATTGGCCTGCTGGTTTTATACCTACTGCTGGGAGTGAAAATGCTCCCTCTGATTGGTTGACAAGGCTGCTGGCATTGACAAACGGCTTCTGGTTGGTTGACAAGGCTGCTGGGTTTGCAAAGCTGCCTCTGGTTGGTTGACAAGGCATTCTTTGATTGACAAGGCATCTGACCCTCCCCTTTACCTCATAGCTCACCAATTAACCCATTAACCAACGCATAGCCAAACCACTTGAAGGATTACTGTTAATCTCTTTTCCTTAGGGTGTCCCTATTTTCAAAGGAGAAATGTTGGGGGGTATGGAGTTCTCCGACTCCCAAGCCGTCTGAAGGCAATCTTGTACACTGAAGGGTGTTTTTTTAAAAACATCTAGTGTTTTATTATGTTTTTATACATGATGGATGCCGCCCAGAGCGGCTGGGGCAACCCAGTCAGTTGTGTGGGGTATAAAGAATAAAATTATCATTATGGAATGGGGCGTCCCCGTGTCTCTGTGTGTGCGTGCTTGTGTAATGCACTTGGAGGGAAGAGCTGGCTGGAACTCTAAACAGAAGCAGCAGAACACACTGCAACAATTGGGTGCAGGTCCCATTTGTGACATACCACAGATGAAGTCCCCACTTTGAAACATTTACCATATAGAAATCCTCCTCCTCCTTTTGTGCTGACCTCTGTAAAAGCAGGAGACAAAAGGACCAGGAAGGAAAGAGGAAACGTTGCACAATCTGGAAGAGTGTGAAAGAAGGAAAGAGTGGTAAAGGAAATAAAGAAAACAAAAAACCTGAGATTAGGTGGGGGGGGGGGGAGAGAAGAGGAAAAGTCAAATCCAGAGG